>NC_134492.1:24806125-24859557 GCF_040206685.1 Ascaphus truei
GTGAAAGGGGGTGAGGGGAGGTGATGGGAGGGGAGGTGATGGGGGGTGAGGTGTGGGTGAGGGGAGGTGAAGGCCGCTCACTCACCCGTCCGGCAGGTCCCACGTGGATCTGAGGCGGGAGGCAGCGTGTTGTGGCCGCTCCCCCGCTGTGTCCCGGGCGCCACCATCTTGGGCACTCGGCGCCGCGAGGCAGCCTGCCTGGCCACTGGCTGTTCCCCCGCCGGGGAGGGGGGGGCATGTATATGTGTGGGGGGGGGGGAGAGGGGGGGTCTCGCACGGCCGCTGACACTGGGTGGGGGGGGGGGGGGGCGCTGAAGGGCTAATAATAGTGTGTGTGTGTGTCCCGCTGACTGTAGCGGCGCCGGGGGAGGGGGGGGGGGGGGTCGGTGTGAAAGCGCGGGAGACACGGGGAGAGGAGGAGGTGCGCGCGGGTGCTGCTAACACTGTGAGCCCCGTGTGTGTGTGTGTCCCTGTGTGTGTGTGTGTGTCCCTGTGTGTGTGTCCCTGTGTGTGTGTGTGTGTCCCTGTGTGTGTGTCCCTGTGTGTGTGTCCCCCTGTGTGTGTGTGTGTCCCTGTGTGTCCTTTGGCCCGTCACTCCGCCTCAGGCCAATGAGAGGTGTGCGGGGGCGGGCCAAGGGACCAATGAGATTTCCCCTAGGGACACCGGACATCCAGGCAGGCAGCAGGCATGCATGCATGCAGGCATACAGTGCTTTCACTAATATAGTATAAGATATATATATATATATATATATATATATATATATATATATATATATATACATATACATATATATATATACACATATATATATATACACATATATATATATATATATATATATACACATATATATACATATATATATATATACATATACATATATATACATATATATATATATATATATATACATATATATACATATACATATATATATATATATACATATATATATATATATACATATATATATATATATACACATATATATATATATACACACATATATATACATATATATATATACATATACATATATATATATATACATATATATATATATATATACATATATATATATATACATATACATATATATATATACATATATATATAGATATACATATATATATATATATATATATATATATGTATATCTATATATATATATATATATATATATATATATATATATATATATGTATATCTATCTATCTCGGGAAGCAAAAGTTGGTGTAAATACAACTTGCAAGGTGCAGACATGTGTACACAACAAAAAAAACCATGAACATACAGCAAGGCAAATAATTGATAGAAGTGTGATAGGTATTTGTGGTCTTGTAATACAATAAAAGCTGTTGCACAAACTTAAATTATGTTGAAACAGTCTTCTGAATGTGTTACACTTTATTTAGTGTTGAGTTGTAATACATACATTTCTGTCCATTTATTCAAGGTCTGTAACAAAAAGATTGTTTTTTCTTCTATTTTACACCTGCTCACCTACATCACACTTGTTGCATTATACTTTACAGTTGCAATGTTGTTACACACCTAATTTGTCCACATGCCATTATATATGCATCATAATTCACTGATCATAAATCGCACACCATAATAGATAATTGAAGGGTGTCATGGGGTTTCTGCAGATATAGGCCTAAATTTACTAAGCTGTCTTCTGTCAAACCAAAGCCTTCCAACGGTGGAAGATACCCTACAGCCCATTCAAGGCCATGCGTTTAAGTTGTAAATATGGCTCATCGTTCACTGTTGTGTTTCTTTTGTGAGTCACCTTGATAAAGACGATACAAAGAACCAAAATGTCAGTATAGTTTTGTTTCTACGTATGTTGATGTGCCTGTGTGTCCCTTCGCAGGTTGGCGAGCTTCCAAAGCATGTTCTGCGAGGGATTCCCTTCGTGGTGACTAATCCGCTGTGCTCTTCCCTTGTACATTCAAACGGCTTTTCCCCAGTCCGTGTTGTTCCAGGAAAGAAATGACAGACATGTACTTAAATTCGTTGGGCTTGTAGTTGAATGTTTCCACCAATCGGAAGGTCTCTGATCGATCGCTGGCGTAGAACAGCTGCACTTGATTAGCTAAGCACTGAGCTTCCTGGACATTCTGCAAGAAAACGTTATACTTAGAAGACCTGTGTTTTAATTATTTTATTAATAAATATACAGTACTGCTTTTGCCAACAGCACCAAGGGTGGGCACATCTATACACTGAGAACGGATTGGTCATATTTATTTGTAGTGTAGAGTTCTAGTAACCATTTAAATCCTGAAGAAATATAGTTTTTTTTAAATGTTGTAATAACTTAATGGACCATCAAGCGAGATTTTCATAAATGCAGAAGTGCGTACAGAGTTTTTAAAACACGAGTACACATGGAGATGTAAGGTTTTGGAAACGCTGTAAACGCTATTACATTCATGAAGTATTACACACGATCATAAATCCACATCTTGCATTTGAGTAAAAAAACAGTCCCAACTTGGTAACAACCATGGGCAGAATCTTACGTTGCCAAAGTTATTCAGCTGAGGTGCTTCTCAAACCTTGTCACATAGCCCCAGTCAGGCCAGGTCTTTGAGTCAAACATCGTGTTTGCATGCACGGCGCAGGCCTTCGCTTGGGAGAATCAGACAATCCTACGCAGCCCAGGACTCCCTAAAAGGCTTTAGAACAGAACACGAGAAGAGAGTTTACCAGGAATTTGGTGTCAATTTCTGCGGTCATCAGAACGATTCCTTTTTCCTTCTGGAGCTCGAGATAATGGTATAAAATCAACTGGCTGGGAGCAGTCTCGCCTGCTGTCTGCAGAACGAAAATAAACCATCTTTAAAATGTTCCACAAAATAGCTGCAGTGTGTAACAGACGAGACTAACAAAATGCCCTCTTTGCAGTTTCACTTTTTTAACTCAAATCTTCTTCCATTAAAGGACCATACCAAGCTAAATTTAGGTAGATTGGAGCAGGGGAACGCAATCTTTTCCCCCTGCTGGCTGTCCCCCTCTCCTCGCACCCCACCCTCCTTACCGTGGTTCTGACGTTACGTTGCCATAGCAACGTGACATCACATGACAACACCGCAGTGCCATGTTGGCGCGTCTCCAGAAGACGTCAACCACGGTAAGAGAGTTACAGAGGCCTTCACCGGTTCCTTGGCAGTTCATTTAAATGCCTCCGGGAAGTGCGCGGGGCCTCTGTAACCGCCGCGCCCCCCGCAGAGAATCTCCCGGTTTGCGCAACGCTGGATTAGAGGAATGGTCAAGTGTGGCAAGTACAATTTAATGCTCAAATGTGTAAAATAATGCATTTGGGTCACAAAAATCCAAAAGCAGAATACAGGACTAATAGCACTGTAATGTCAACTACTGTAGACAAAAGGAACGTGTGAGTCCTTATGTCAGCGAGAGAGAGAGGGGGGTGGAGGGAGAGATAATACCACTTTATAGATTATTGGTGAGACCTCACCTATCTCCGGAAGGACATAAATCATTTGGAGACTGTGCAAGAAAGGGCTGATAAGTTCGTAATGTGCATGATCTACATCTCTTAGTAGGAAAGACTACAGGACCGTAATATGTACAGTGTAGAGGTGAGAGGGGAAATGATAGACACGTTCAAATACATAACGCGTCTCAACAAAGTACAGCAGGGAAGCATATTTCAGAGAATGAGAAGTGCTACAATAAGAGGTCATTCTCTGAAGCGGGAGGGTGAGGAAGTATTTGTTCACAGAAAGGGTGGTTGATTCATGGAATAACCTTCCAACAGAGGTGGTAGGGGCTAATACAGTAAGTGAATTCAAACACGTTCGGGATAGACATAAGGCTAAATCCTAAATATTAATGAAAGCCAATGATCTATTAGGGCAGGGGTAGCCAACTCCAGCTCTGAAGGGTCACCAACATTACGTTGACGGTCACGTGGGTTGCGATGGAGCATGCACGCAGCTCCAACTATTGGGAGACAACTAGGAACGCTGTACACACAGGGCATCTACTATATTGCCGTCCTTGCAGCATCAGCTATCAGGTTGTATACTTCCTGCTTTCATTGCAGGTTATTTATCCCTTATACACCTGCTTATAGATCTATACCTGGTTACTAATGACATCTGGTGTACATTGAATTTTCTATATACCCTATTCACTGTACCAACTATGATAACAGCATTAACTATTTAAGCTGTGACATAGTAATGTCTTCCTCTGGTATGCTTAGTCTCTAATAGTGTGGGATTTCCCCTTGTAGCTGCTACTTTGCCTGATGGTATGGTGAGGCTATATAGCCGTGTTAATATATTTTGGACCTTATCTCCATATACATACTCTATGGGGGTATCAGTATAGGTTCATATTAACCCCTATATTCACCTTACTGTTCCACTCTCGCCCACTAGGGAATCTTTTTAGTTTTTGTAATTTAGTTGTAATTTTATGCATTTCGTCAGATTTCATTATGTATTAAAATTGATGTATTTGTTTGTCATGCTATAGTTTAGATTGTGTGGACATTTCCCAGTTGGTCTGTGTATATATTTAAAACCAGAGACATAACATAAAACACAGACAAAGCTCAGTGCACATCCAGAAAAACTTATATACGGTACAGTGCCTAAATATACATGTATAAATAACTAATAAATAGTTTTTTAGTTTAACATTTTGGCCAAATTGTTGTAAGCCCTTGAGCCAAACTTCACGGCAGACCACGTTTCAAGGGTCCCTACACTAATATGCTTGTAGGTGTTCTGTATGTTTTATAATTCTTGTGCAGCTAGTCTTGGCTGTTTTGGAGGGTGGCAACCTCCTATCCAATTGAAGCTCACTCCCTCCCACATTTAAATGGTTAAAAGCTCACTCCATGGCATCTCCAACTATCAGGGGAACTTGCCTGCATGCAGTGTGATTGTGACAAATCTATTACAGAGTGCTTTTCCTGGTAATGTACAGGTTAATAAAAGCTTCAATCAGACTTAGAACTTTTGCAACTTATATTGACAGATTTATTAGAAATCATTCTTCCTGGCAATGCACAGGTTATTAAGAATTTATATTAGTGTAGGGACCCTTGAAACGTGGTCTGCCGTGAAGTTTGGCTCAAGGGCTTACAACAATTTGGCCAAAATGTTAAACTAAAAGACCATTTTATTTATTAGTTATTTATACATGTATATTTAGGCACTGTACCGTATATAAGTTTTTCTGGATGTGCACTGAGCTTTGTCTGTGTTTTATGTTATGTCTCTGGTTTTAAATATATATTGCCATGCTCAGTAGCACTCCTCTGTGAAACTTATATGCTTATATATATGTTGTGGGTATTTTGGGGGTTCAATTTGAGCTTGTAGGTGTTCTGTATGTTTTATAGGTCTGTGTATATACTCTCATACTATTGGTACTAGTTATTAAGCTGGTACTTTATGAAATACATCATACCATGGAATGAGTGCAATTTGTAGGGACTTTTAGTGACCTCTCTAGGCCACTTGTTGGGGTTTTTTGGCCACCAACAGGTCATGTTTTCAGGATATCCCTGCTTCAGCATATGTGGCTCAATCAGTGGTTCAGGCAACGACTTAAAACCTGACCGGTTGGTTTCCCTTGAGTACTGGAGTTGCCCACCCCTGGAATAAGGTCTGGGGTTTTACAGCAGATAGGAAAATGGGTCAAGTGGTTCTTATCAGCCGTCAAATTCTGTGTTTCTGTGTTACATGCCCCTCTTCCTTTCCGCATGGGTGGGAAGCATGGGTTTCCGGAGCAGAACCGCAGTCATTTCGGCTCCAGGGACCCCCTGGATCCTGAGGTACGAGCTGGGGAAGGTGCCTCTGGCACTTCATGGGAGGTTTAAATCCCAGACGTGACACCTGAAAGAAGCCGTGACGCATGACGTTGTGGCGTCCTGTTGGCCTGTGTGACGCGGGAGATTTAAACCTTTTTTTTTGTTTCCGCTGGAAAGGAGGACCCGGCGGGGCTTTCCCCAGTAAGTATCCCGTTAAACAGAGGGTCCCCGGAGCTAAAATCAACACAATTAAAGGGGATGGGGGGATAAAACTGAGGGAGAACTGATCCTTTAATGTCAATATGGTCTATTATGGTTTTTATTTCTCCATGACCTTATAATTGCATTGCCTGTGGTTCACTTAGATCAGGGGAGGCCAACTCCAGTCCTTAAGGGCCACCAACAGGTCAAGTTTTAAGCATTTCCCGGCTTCAGCACAGGTGGCTCAATCAGTGGCTCAGTCGTTTGCATGGTAACTACATGAATATGATACACACACTTCAGTGTTCCAGCAGCTGCATTAGAACTGGGGAAGTACCGATTAGCTTCAGGTTATGTTACATTTTAATGGAACAACAAGGGGGCTCTTTACAGATGTTATACACATGATCAGAAGACTTCAGCACATCACCTCTTATGTTGATCCATTAAAAGTTATCACAACCAGCACCAGAATCAAGTCCGGAAACAGAACACAGAAGGTGACTTGCTACCTTCCAACTATCTGGAATTGGACATACCTGGATGTTGATGAGCGAAGTGAAATGAAGCTCAGCTGCAGACCACTGACCCACATAAAACTCATATCCTTCCTGTCTTGGCAACGCATACAAGAACTGCAAGGAGAAGACCCATGTGAGACAAGAAATCTTACAGCATTACAAAATACTGCTTCCTGACCCCAGGGCCGGTGACCCTCGGAGTTTAGTAGAAACAAACCAAAGTCAGCTGAGAGATGAGGAAGGAAATAGGAGGCTCCAGGTGTAGCCCCCCAAGCGGTAACCCCATTACTTCCAAATGATTAACACAAAGGCCAGTAATGTCGTGAAATCAAACAACTTTATTCAATAACATGATTCATCCGGAGGGAAATGATTTAAATAATTGTTCACATTTCAGTCTCTTTAAAAAGGTTTTGGGAGGAAAAGACAGAAAATTGAAGCGCTTTCTAAAAGTACACAGAACTCTGCAATTCTGGTAAGAAATCATAATGGAACCAATGTATCCCCACGTCTCATGTCTACTTCCTTCAGGGAAGCAGCCCTGCTCCAGGAGAGATCCTATTCATGTGGGCTAAGACTTTAACGGGTCAACCCTAACAAGCCGCACAATCCTGATCACTTTTAGGCAACCCGAAAAGAAAATATAGCAAATTGTCCTCAGTGCACAGTCTTGCTATGTTGCCATAATGATTGTGTGTTATATAATAGAATGTAATATATGGCATTGCTTTATATAATGTAATATAGGGCATTACTATATATAAATGTAATATAGGGCATTACTATATATAATGCAATATAGGGCATTGCTTTATGTAATGCAATATAGGGCATTGCTTTATGTAATGCAATATAGGGCATTGCTTTATATAATGTAATATAGGGCATTGCTTTATAATAATTTATATAATGTAATATAGGGCATTGCTTTATATAATGTAATATAGGGCATTGCTTTATAATAATTTATATAATGTAATATAGGGCATTGCTTTATATAATGTAATACAGGGCATTACTATATATAATGTAATATAGGGCATTACTATATATAATGTAATATAGGGCATTACTATATATAATGTAATACAGGGCATTACTATATATAATGTAATATAGGGCATTACTATATATAATGTAATATAGGGCATTACTATATATAATGTAATATAGTACATTACTATATATATAATGTAATACAGGGCATTACTATATATAATGTAATACAGGGCATTACTATATATAATGTAATATAGGGCATTACTATATATAATGTAATATAGGGCATTACTATATATAATGTAATATAGGGCATTACTATATATAATGTAATACAGGGCATTACTATATATAATGTAATACAGGGCATTACTATATATAATGTAATATAGGGCATTACTATATATAATGTAATATAGGGCATTACTATATATAATGTAATATAGGGCATTACTATATATAATGTAATATAGGGCATTACTATATATAATGTAATATAGTGCATTGCTTTATACAGCACTACACTCTTACAGAAAATAATTTAAAAAAGCAAATGTTTCTTTAAGATTTTGGACCTAAAGTGCAAAGAAGGGTCAAACTGTTGTACAGTAACGAGCACAAAGCCGATTAAGTTCCTGCATATTTTTAGATTGTCTTCTTGCTGTTTTGCAGAACATGGAAAACGTGCAAAACGCTTTGAAAGGGAACTTTTCCAGTAACTTTCAAAGGCACCAAGAGAGGTCATTAAAACATCCCTCAGTGAGCTGCCGCCAGGAGGCCCAGTGTGAAGGTTACAGATGCTGTGCAAGTAATGGACAAGAACTTTACATTTCCTTGCTTAGCAAAACAATATGCAAACATCTGTGCTTTGCTGGATGATCAGATGTGACTGGAGCTACGAGCAGCTGAGTATTGGCATGCAAATGCCAGAAGGAGGAAAAAAAAAAGAGGATTTGAACCAAAAGAAATAGAAAGTGTTCAAACTTACTGAGGGGCAGGTCTGGGCTCGATGCCATACGAGATCAAAGGATTCTCCCTGAAGAAAAGAACAGAGAGTTACGAGCTATGCAGAGGAAAAGGGAACAGAAACAAATTCCTGAAGATATGGAGGACTAGAGAGATTAACCAGAACATCAGCCTCCTGCCCGAGTCCAGAACACACACCGGGAAAAGGACAATGCCAGTTCTTGGCCAAGGAAGGCTCATCCAAGCTTTAATCCTTTAGATAAGATATGATGTAATGCAACGAACAAGTTACTGTTAAATGCAGACTCAAAAAGGTGGCGGAAGAATGATTTGGCTATTTCAGAGGAAGTATGAATGGGAATGGTGAGGAATGAAAAGCCAAGACCGTTACCTCTTGGCTCTTGAAGAGAAAGGCTTGGTCCCCGCTGGCTACTGCAGCGCTCGCTATGGCGGGCGCAGCGGGGACAAGAGCTGCCCCTCAATGGGGCCGGGCCCGCTGCAAGGGGGGCCGCCGCGCGGCACGGCGAGTTTTTCAGGGATACATAAGTTCAGACCTAGCAACCGAGCACTAGGCCACGCCTCCCGGCAGTTCAGCCAATAAGGGCGAACCTGCCGGGTGACATCAGGGCCGTGCCCCCGTCACGACCCCCCTGTCTTTCCCCCTGCAGCTTACTGCAGACCGGGGAACTCGGCTGCACGCGCCGCCATCCTCGCAGGTGCGCGCGCAGCGCAGGCAGGGGGCTGTAGCCAAAGGATCTCATGAGTAGCTTTATGTAGCTCATTAGATGTGTGTGTTTATATTAGTGATGTCATCACGGGAGCGGGGCCAGAAGGCACGAGTTCCGAGGAAACGAGACTAATAATAAGGGCATCTTAATGTATGTTCCTGCTGACATGTACATAATACATTGACATGCAGTTCTGGGCGCAGCACGCGCTACTCACGGGTATGACGGCGAACACGGTGTCTCGTGAAGAAAAGAACTGATTCCAAATCTGTAAACAAGGCGGCGTATTGGGGTCAGCAACTCCGCACAGTAATCTGTGCTCTAATCACTAACAAAGCGAATGTGAAAAGGTACACAATTTGGCAACACATTGTGTAAACAGATTTAATGACACACAAGATGGCAAGTGTTAAACAACACAAAATGCGGTTACGCTGCACACACTAAGAGCGTCAATAGAATGCGTTTCTCGCAATTTAGAAAGCGGCTTTGTACCAATAGAGAGCAATTTGGGGATTAGTTACTGGAAAAGGTACTTGGGGCAACTTTATAAAAGAACGTATCACATTGTGTGTCTCTAACAAACTTCTTTTTTGTGTGCCAATTATATGTCCTGTCTGAGACGGTATTAACCACTGCAACCAATAAAGCTGTGTGAAATGATTAGAAGCTTTGCATTTCCATCGTGACACAATTTATCATTATTTAGCTTCATTTTTGATACCCAGACAGCTAATCTCAGGTGAAATTATAATTGCATCGTAACAGTTTATAGACTCTGGATTACAGTGTGAAGAATTCAGCCACAATTCGGTCTCCAATCTTAAAGTTATGGTCTCTTCTCAATAGGAAACCGAAAAAATAGCACGTGTATGGTTAGCTCCGTGAAAACATCTTACCTCTCCAATATCATCTGCACTTTTGTCTTTTACCAGCTCTAAATTCAGGATGGAGGTCAGTGTCTGCAAGACAGGATAGAAGTAATTTCACCGGGCGCAACCTCAGCTGCAATGTTTTGCAAATCCGAGTGCATGCCAATGTATGGGGACTTTGTTATGTGTGTATATACACAATCATTTAGTACAAGCATACAGTATTTTACAGTTACCACATTGAAATAACACAATAAGGGGATAACAGAACCAAACATTCCTGCCCAGTGAAGCTTAGAGAAAAAGTGTTGGACGACCTATGGAGATCACAGGCATAAACGAGTATATTAGGCTCAGTGTGTGTGCTGCTCTCCTGGGCCTTACGAGCTGCTAGTTGGATGCTAACAACGCACCTTATCTTTAGTGAATCCTTTGGACGAACCTGTTCCTACCTAAAAGGAACAAAGAAAAACGTTATCCCAACTGATCCTGGGGTGCTTTGTAAATGATCAGAGTTTGTTCTGAGCTCTGAGGCTTAGAACAAAGAGTCAACTCCTCATGGGGATCTGATCATACACAACTATTTTCTCAAGACAGCTTTCCTTTGATATCACTGTTAAAGGGACATTTCCTCTTGCCTGGTGTTTTGGTTTTTATAGATGAAGCATTTTCTTGCCTTTATGGCAATACAATTATCCAAGATGCCAATCGATTAGTTTTCCCATGATCGATCGGTGAACATCCTGCTTCCCAGGGCAAGCAATAAATATGGCCGCCTATTCCAAAAGAGGAAGTGCTGTGATTTCCTAAATAGTTGCCATAGCAACCCAAGTACGCTTTAATACATTAAAAAAACATTGCAAAGTTGTGGGGAAAAATGCATTTTTATCCAATACTACACAACTGGGTCCCATGGCTTAGTAGCTACATTCAGAAACCCAGCTGGTGTTACTAGGGCATATCGTGGCCAGCTCTCCTATGGGGCACAGGACGCAATCTGAACTGATGGCGGGCGGAAGGAGGAGGACTTCCCCTTCTGTTCCATCATCAGTGATGGAAGCGGTCATGTGATTGGAGTGCACGAGGGGTCGAAAACCCTGTTTCCGAGGATTCACTAAATGGCCGCCTTTCAGTTTCAATCAACTCTTCAGTCTGTGTAACTCAGCAGCTACAATATATTCTAATATTACTACGGTAACATTATCTATTGTTACACAGCATGTTATTGTACGCGGCAAAGACAAAATTGTTTGTCTTCTTGAGAATCGCGGTCGCACTTCATCACTCGCACGCTCTATTGGCGGCCTCATAGAGAAGAGGTCTTTTGTCTGCGCCGCGCCTGCTGCAGTATATTAAATCTCATTAAAAATGGCATTAGGAGTTGAATTTTAAAATAATTTAAAAAAAGTAGCAAATATCTATTATTACAGAACTGATTAATTTAAAAAAAAACAAAACAAAAAAAAATGTGTAGGATATTGCTTGGATTGCTCAAACACCTACTAAACATATTGGATTAAACCAACCTCGTTAATTTAAAAAAAAAAATAAGTGTCTGCTTGATTTATGGTGCAGAGATACGCAGTAATGTTTACCGGAGAGAGGGAATATTAAATAATAGAAGCAGTAACCCGGCTAGTCAATTAATAAAAAAAAAAACATTATTAGGACAATGTAACATTCATTCCCTTTTGAATGCTTAATACAGGGGTACGCAAACTTCTTGAGCTGCGCCCCCCTGCTCGGGACCCGCAACATTTGCGCCCCCTCCAATGACTCGGTGTCAAATTACGTTGTGGGTCATGTGACGTCACGTCATGTGACCCTGCCGCGTCATTTGACGTACGTTGCCATGGCGACGTGTCGCCGAAGACCCGGCGGAGAGCAGGCACGTGAGTTACAGAGGCCTCACTCCTCCCCGGCAATTAATTTAAATGCATTGGGGAAGGGCGCGGGGCCTCTGTAACCGCCCATGCCCCCCCTAGAAATTCCATTCCTCCACCCCCCAAGAAATTCTCCCGCCCCCCAGTTTGCGCACCGCTGGCTTAATATAAGACCGTCAGCCCCGGTGGGCTGGTTCAAAGTCTCAGGTTTTATTATTTGTGGAGTGGCTATCACACACAAAGGGTGGTGGGTTCGTGAAACAGCCTCCAGGGGCTAATACAGCAAGGGAATTCAAACACGCTCGGGATAGACATGAGGCTAAATCCCGGACAGGCAAGAAAGCCGAGGATTACATACTGTCTGAGGTTTCACAGCAGGTAGGGAAGTGGGACACGTGCTTCTTATCTGCCACCGCCGCAGCCATTATATTCTAATGTTTCAGGATTCTTTTGGTACAATAAATGTATTTTTATGGGTGGGCATCGGCCCGTATGATTAGCAAACTGGATTAATGCAGGGGATCACTGAGCCCGAAAACCGGGAAGTATAAAATAGATGGGGTAAGTGGTATTATTTTATTATTAACCCCTCTTGTGCCAATGAGGCTACCTGGGCTCTCCTGGACAGGTGGATGAAAGTGTTACATGACCACATGATGTCCATTATACTTTTAATTTGAATGTTACATATGTTCTGAGGGGTACAGTTGGGTACTGCATACAGCCCTGTTAGTCAGTATGGGTGGTAGGCCCAATAGGGATGGTGAAGATTAACCCATTTGCCATAGTAGTTAGCAAATCTTTACTAGCCTCTTTGGTTTACAAGGGGGATGTTGTTAGTGTAGTGCAGGGGAGCTCAACTCCAGTGCTCAAGTCCCTAACACCCCCCCAACAGGTCAGGCTTTCAGGATATCCCAGCTTCAGCACAGGTGGCTCAGAGCCTCGGATTGAGCCCCTTGTGCTGAAGCAGGGATATCCTAAAAACCTGACCTGTTGGGGGGAGTTTGAGGACTGGAGTTGAGCACCCCTGGTGTAGAGGAAGGGTATTTATGCAGTGTTTTAACCCCTTTGGTGCCTGATGGCATTCCCCTTTTTCCTGCTTCACAATACGATAGAGATAACATAGTTACTAAAAAAAAATGATTTATGTTTTACTTCTGAGGATTCAATGACAATCCTTCATGGCAGTTTGAAAGCACTACGGGAACCCTACTTTTTGGGCCTTCCAATCACAGAATGCAAAATGGCACGAGATAACAAATAGGAAAACCTATCACAGGATCTTTGCATTTTCCAACCACTACTTACGTATTCATCAAAATTCATATTTCTTAATTGAATGCATACCTGGGACCAGACCGAAGTCCCTCTCCCCTAGTGAGCACCGGCAAAGGGAGACTAAGGTGACACAGAAAGCAGTAAATGGCCAACAAAAATCAGGTTGCAGGGAAGCAAGAACAGTCTTTTGAAACATACCAAAAGATAAACAAAAACCTTTTTACATTTAACGTTAGTGAATTTAAAGCAGTAATAATCATTGAGATGCAGCCTTAACTTAGAGACACCTAGGGCAATATGTATCATAACAAAAAGGTAGGCGCAAAGTAGCTATTTTGTCACAACTCGCGCTGATATATACCTGTGCCAGGCAGCGTCTATGTATTCATCTTAGTTACACCATTTTCGGGTATGTCTGAGTCTGCCTGCGACGAGATGAGGGATTTATAGAGAAACTGGGAGGAGTTACGGCGGGTGACATTGGCACAGGTTCTGTATTAAGAAACATGCAGCTTGCGTCACTTTTCTGGACGGCTTTCTCCATCACTGTAAAAGTGGCTGCCAGTCCTTTTTTAGTGCACAATACTAGCGTAGCGCGGTAAAACTATAGAAATACACTTCATACATATATCGCATTTCAGAAAGAAAAAATATTATTTTATTACATGGCTGCGTCACCGCAAGTTAACCTCTTGCTACATAGCGCCCCTAGTGGTCAACACACAATAAGATGCAAATTAGTAAGCATGTCCTACACAGAACTGTTTATACAGGCATACCCCGGTTTAAGTACACTCGCGAGTAAGGACATATTTTCATTAGCACCATACCCCTGTGTCCATACGCTCGCTTCGCGAGTACGGACACTTATTCTGCCCTACACACCGCCGTAGTAGTGACGTGTTGATTACCGTCGTCCAATAGGCAAACAGCAGCTCGCACATGCGCCTGTCAGCACGTCCTGAACAGCAATACCGGCTCCCTACCTGTACCGAAGCATCGATAAGTGGAAAAAGGTAGTGCTTCACTTTAAGTACATTTTTGCTTTACATACATGTCCTGGACCCATTACGTACGTTAATACGGGGTATGCCTGTACTGTAAATTAAAGTGCAGTTGCCATTTATGTGGCCACTAGTAAAAAATAATAATAAAAATGCCCATGCCTTTTCTTCCACAGTGCGGACAAATTCTGCTTGTTTAGAACAACCAAGCGACTGTTTCTTCACCTCACTCCTCTTCTCCATGCGAACATCGAAAGATGCTGGGTTAGATCTACATTTGGGATGTACAGAAATGACTCCTCGGAATATAGTGTTAAAATGCTGTGTCAGTGAAATGACACAATCTAATTGTGTATCTATGGCAAGAGGAGAACATTACTATGCCAATAGGGTTAGTGTCACTCCTCATAGTAAGAGGTTGTGAGACGTGGCATCTTTGGA
Source organism: Ascaphus truei (assembly GCF_040206685.1). NCBI lineage: Eukaryota > Metazoa > Chordata > Amphibia > Anura > Ascaphidae > Ascaphus > Ascaphus truei. The sequence goes on from NC_134492.1 coordinate 24,820,823, forward strand.
AGCAAGAAGGATGAACCTGGGAAACCTAGAAATCAGACACCATATTATCATATAAAAGAAAGGTGGTAGATGGGGTCTACAGTATATTTGCATATGTAAATATGCAGATTTCTTTCAGGTGAAATAAAAGGTCCATCTCTATCAGGGGATGGCTCTAAGTCCCTATCCTACAGTATGTATCAGGCGGTTAGAGAAGGCTTCTCTCTCTATCAGGGAGTGAAATAAAGAATATCTTGGTTATAAAAGATTATTATATTGCACACCTGGCTTCTCTCTGTATTATGGGGTTATGTAGTCTCAATTCCTCTTGCTTTGTATTAGGCGTTTATAGTTCTCAACCGCTGTATTTTAACTGCTCCCCCCCAACCCCACATCCTCTACTCACTCTTCAGATAATCTCAGGTCATCTCTCTCTGTAAGGGGAAATAATTTATATCCAATGTCTCTTCATCTCTGTCAGATGGTCATTATCTCTCATGGTTAATATAACTGTCAGAGGCCCCTCTCAGGAGGTTACGGCAATTTCTCAGGCCTCTCCTCCCCTCTGTGTGTGTGATGCCTCCCTCTCTGTATCTGGGTTTAATTGTAGTGCCAGAGATCTATTCCTGTGGATCTATTCCCGGGGGCCTCTCTCTCTCAGGGGATAGAGCCCGGGGGTCTCTCTCTCTCTCTCTCAGGGGATAGAACCCGGGGGGGCCTCTCTCTCTCTCAGGGCATAGAACCCGGGGGACCTCTCTCTCTCAGGGTATAGAACCCGGGGGGGGCCTCTCTCTCAGGGGATATAACCCGGGGGGGGCCTCTCTCTCAGGGGATATAACCCGGGGGGGCCTCTCTCTCTCAGGGGATAGAGCCCGGGGGTCTCTCTCTCTCTCAGGGGATAGAGCCCGGGGGTCTCTTTCTCTCTCTCAGGGGATAGAACCCGGGGGTCTCTCTCTCTCTCAGGGGATAGAACCTGGGGGGTCTCTCTCTCTCTCTCTCAGGGGATAGAACCCGGGGGGCCTCTCTCTCTCAGGGGATAGAACTCGGGGGCCTCTCTCTCTCAGGGGATAGAACCCGGGGGGCCTCTCTCTCTCTCAGGGGATAGAACCCGGGGGGGCATCTCTCTCTCTCAGGGGATAGAACCCGGGGGGCCTCTCTCTCTCTCTCTCAGGGGATAGAACCCAGGGGCCTCTCTCTCTCAGGGGATAGAACCCGGGGGGGCTCTCTCTCTCAGGGGATAGAACCCGGGGGACCTCTCTCAGGGGATAGAACCCGGGGGGCCTCTCTCAGGGGATAGAACCCGGGGGGCCTCTCTCTCTCTCAGGGGATAGAACCCGGGGGGCCTCTCTCTCTCTCAGGGGATAGAACCCGGGGGGCCTCTCTCTCTCTCAGGGGATAGAACCGGGGGGCCTCTCTCTCTCTCAGGGGATAGAGCCCGGGGGGCCTCTCTCTCTCTCAGTGGATAGAGCCCGGGGGGTCTCTCTCTCTCTCAGGGGATAGAACCCGGGGGGCCTCTCTCTCTCTCAGGGGATAGAACCCGGGGGGCCTCTCTCTCTCTCAGGGGATAGAACCGGGGGGCCTCTCTCTCTCTCAGGGGATAGAGCCCGGGGGGCCTCTCTCTCTCTCCGTGGATAGAGCCCGGGGGGTCTCTCTCTCTCAGTGGATAGAGCCCGGGGGCCTCTCTCTCTCTCTCTCTCAGGGGATAGAGCCCAGGTGCCTCTCTCTCTCAGGAGATACCTCCGGGGCCTCTCCTGAGGGATACCCCCGGGGCCTCTCCTGAGGGATACCCCCGGGGCCTCTCTCTCTCAGGAGAGACCACAGGGGCCTCTCTCTCTCAGGGGATACCCCCGGGGCCTCTCTCTCTCAGGAGAGACCACCGGGGCCTCTCTCTCTCTCAGGGGATACCCCCGGGGCCTCTCTCTCTCTCAGGGGATACCCCCGGGGCCTCTCTCTCTCTGGGGATACCCCTGGGGCCTCTCTCTCTCAGGAGAGACCACCGGGGCCTCTCTCTCAGGAGATACCCCCGGGGCCTCTCTCTCTCAGGAGATACCCCCGGGGCCTCTCTCTCTCAGGAGAGACCACCGGGGCCTCTCTCTCTCAGGGGATACCCCCGGGGCCTCTCTCTCTCAGGAGAGACCACCGGGGCCTCTCTCTCTCTCAGGGGATACCCCCGGGGCCTCTCTCTCTCTCTGGGGATACCACCGGGGCCTCTCTCTCTCTGGGGATACCACCAGGGCCTCTCTCTCTCAGGAGATACCCCCGGGTGCCCCTCTCTCTCTCAGGAGATACCCCCGGGTGCCTCTCTCTCTCAGGAGATACCCCCGGGTGCCCCTCTCTCTCTCAGGAGATACCCCCGGGTGCCCCTCTCTCTCTCAGGAGATACCCCCGGGTGCCTCTCTCTCTCAGGAGATACCCCCGGGTGCCTCTCTCTCTCAGGAGATACCCCCGGGTGCCTCTCTCTCTCAGGAGATACCCCCGGGGCCTCTCTCTCAGGGATACCCCCGGGGCCTTTCTCACCGGCGCAGCTGCTGGATCTTGTCCCGGTATTTCCCGTAGTGCGGGTTCTCCTCCAGCTCCGGTTCTTTCCGCACCGAAAAGGCCCGAAGCTGCTGCGGCGACACAAGCCCCAGACACAGAGGCCCGGTCCCCCGGCTCCGGACCGCCAGCAGCCCTCTGTAACCCAACGACATCTGCACCACGGCCGCCGCCATCTGCGTGTCACCAACCGGCCACATCCGGGAGTACGGAGAAACGCACCCGGCCGGGAACAAGGACCCACCCAGCACAAAGGTTCCTGCCTGCAAGTAACATGAAAACTTCTAATGAAACGTGTGTGTGTGTGTGTGTGTGTGTGTGTGTGTGTGTGTGTGTGTGTGTGTGTGTGTGTGTGTGTGTGTGTGTGTGTGTGTGTGTGGTGTTTTGGTTACATGTTGTTGGATCAGTCTAGGGCTGAGTCCATGGTCACCGCGCTGACGCTTGTCAGTGAGCCCCTGCATCCGCAATGAGAGCGGCTTTAGCAGGGGCTCGCGCACACTTCCGCAGGCGTGCGGAAGTGTAGCCGTCAAGAATTTTTTCGTTTAAGCGCTCATGGGAGTGCAGGGCCGGTCACGTGAGCGGTTCGCCCAATGAGGGCAAACCAGCTCCGTGACGTCACTGCCCACCCCCCCCCCCGACACGCCAGCGGACGTCGTGCGAACTAAGGCCAGAGAAAGCACCCGCTTTCCCTCAGCTCCGCGCGCCTCCGCACGGCTGAATTCTCTATGGACTCAGCCTTAGGTGGGGACATGTTGCCTTCGTCCGTGCGGAGGCGTGCTCGGCCGTGACATCACCCGCCTGAAGCGGGTGCGTTTTTCGGCCATGGTACGCGCGCCATCCGTGGGTGTGTCTAGTGGCGTGCCAGTGATGTCACAAAGCTGGTTCGCCCTCATTGGGCGAACTGCTCACGTGACCAGACTGTTGCGCCAAGAAATCAGTTTCAACTGCATGGCCGCGAACACTGCAGTCTATTCGCTCAGCGTGTGGACACGTCCGCACGCCCCAGCCTTAAAAATGAATCTAAAATAGATTGTAAGTTTTTAGGAGCATTAGCTCTTTGTATCTGTTTGTGCATGTCTGTCCTCATTTGTATGTTACTGTTTATGTAATAACTCTGTACCCCCATTGTACCGCGCTGCGGAATATGTTGGCGCTCAACAAATAAATGATAATAATCAACCCCAGAGTTTTTACACCATAAGATTACATTTTGATTAGTTAAATCCCATTAAAAGTTCAAGTTCCCGCTGTATTCTCCTTTTATTTTGCAGGTTTTGATAAAGGAGACTGCCCTGAGGCCGAGGATGGCTTTCATTTTCAAAATGTACTTTTTAATTGACTGGTATGTATGTATGTCTTAATTTACCTGCCATCTAGGTACATAGTGCTTTACAGAAACAAAAAAAACACTGTCCTGTGCTCAAAGGGCTGAAGCTATGCTCTATAACAGGGGTGCGCAAACTGGGGGGGGGGGGGGGGGAGCACACGGCGGTTACAGAGGCCTCGCTCTCTTCCCCAAGGAATTTAAATTAAATGCTGGGGCGCGCACGCGAGGCCTCTGTAACGTCCCTTACCTGGTCTCCGGTGGCTTCCAGCGACACATCGCCATGGTAACATGGCGTCAAATGACGCAGCGGGGTCACATGATGATGTCAATGCGTCTTCATGACATCAGAAGACGCAGGACACCAGGTAAGGGGTGGGGGAGAACAGGCAGGGGGGCGTAGACTGAAAAGTGTGTGCACCCCTGCTCTATAGAACTAAATATATATGCAATGTTAAAATCGTAAGTAGAGACATCAGGTCATGTATCCTTCAAAAAAGCACATAGCCAGGACATATGTAATGTGGAGGGCAATTATAGTCTGCTACCCTCTTTGTGAGTCTCTGGATCTCTGGTGCCGGGGATCGCCTAGGTTGCTGCTTGTGGGTGCTGGCAGAGTCACATAAATACAGCTGGAGTCCAGTGGATTAAAACACCATCTCAGTATGCGGGCTTCCGGATGGGTGAAAAGATCATAGAAAAGAGCGAAGCACTTCAAGCAGACCAAAAACTGGATCTCAGGAACCCGACTTAAAAAAATATATAAACACTTTATTCAAACAAGCACATGGTTAAAAACCTCCCATGCGTTTCACACCGCTAGGGTGCTTTCTCAATAGCGCTACGCAGAAGTAATACACGTGACATAATAATATAACAGATAATGGGAATAAGTGCTTCAGACATAAAAGTAACTAGTAAAAAGGTGTCCCTGCCCTGAAGAGCTTGCAATCTTAAGTGGTTAGTGGGGAGAATTTACAGAGACAGAAGGAGGGGCTTCTGGTAAAAGGGGTCTGCAAGGGGCCAAGGTCAGTGCATATGAGATGTATAGTATCAGGCAGCGGAGCTACCCAGGTGCAGGGATAAAACAAGATGGTCTTCATTTGTAAAGCAATAGCATATCCTCAATAACTCTATACAGTGTCCTGTGACTGCTGTTTTCCATGCTGCCTGTGATATTCCAGTGGGGACTGTGACACCGCCACTCCTGCATACAGTAATTTGCTGGCTCACATTTTTTGTTACCCAAGGAGTGCAGGAAACCCTAGAGAAGGTAACCAAAAATGAGGTATAACTACTACAAGAATACCTGGAAACGCATGCGTACAGCACAATAATTATTCAATATGACAGTAAAGTTTATGATTCAGCACAATTTGCTTCTGTAATACTGGTTTACTTTTCAACATCAAGTACATCATTATACAGTGTCATAAAATAAAAAAAGTGTGTGTGCTGAGCACGCGCATTTTAAGTGAAACGTATTTGTCTTTTGTCAATGTTTTGTCAAAGAAATTGTATTTGTGATGATGCTGTTTTTAATTAAAAATGAAAACACAATTTCAGTGCCAAAATGCTAAGTTTAACTTAGAACATGTGTTTTAGCTATTTGCACTTCTATATTTATAGTAACTGTGCATTCCTTGTGTGTGTGTGTCCGTCAGTGTGTTTGTATCAGTGTGTGGGGCAGTCAGTCAGTGTGTGTGTGTGTGTGTGTCAGTCAGTGTGTGTGTGTGTCTGTGTGTCAGTCAGTGTGTGTGTGTATGTCAGTAAGTCACTGTGTGTGTGTGTGTGTGTGGGTGTGTCAGTCAGTGTGTGTGTGTGTGTCAGTCAGTGTGTGTGTGTGTGCCAGTCAGAGTGGGGTTCAGCATCCACCGGCCAGACCAGAATTAGCCTTGTGCGCATTCTGCTGGTGCAGGTAGTAAAGGCTACTCCACATACGCGAGAATGGGGGCAGTACCTATTAGGCTTGTACGCATGCGCGATGATTCTACTCCCCCTGGCGGAGGTGCGGGGACAATTCGGATGGATTTCCCAGCACCCGTCACATCTCCCGGCCGAAGAGGAGATTTTGGGGGAGCCGGGGCACAGGACCGGTGATCGTGTGTGTTGGCGGTGCACTCGTTGGGGGGGGGGGGGGGCTGGGGGGTGGTGTTCAGCATGCACCAGATCTTGTGTGTTTATGTAGCAGCCCCCACTCTCTCCCCCTGACGGAGCTGCGGACATGGCGGCCGGACTTTGTGTGTGTGTCTCATTCCAATCCTCTCCCTCCCCCGATGTCTCTGATGGCCTCTTCTGCCAGCAGTGACGTCACTTCCGTCACGGAATTCTGTTACAACACAAGGGATTTTTCCTATCAAAACTCTGTGGGTGCCAGCAAAGAAGGTTCACTTCAAGAAAACCAGAGGAAATTGCCTGTTTGTATGTCTATATCGGCCACCCTGTGAAGTTCAGCCCCACTTACCAGCAGCAGAACATTTCTAACACGTTTCATTTTCTATTTTGGAGAAATGTGGATGTAGAAAATTATTTTTGGAAACATTTGGAAATGACTTTTCTGCCAGCAGCTTTCCTAGTCCGTCTCTGTTACTGTAATGTAGGCATTGCTGCAGTTTTATTTCTTAAATAGGTTTGCTATGGGGAAAGCAGTGTGTTATAAAGGATTTCCTGTTCGGCTGTTTGGAATTAGGCTTTTGGGGTAAAGTTTAACCATGAAACCAATTATGACCCTCTCGGTGTTAACATATTTATAACAATTTGACATTGACAATAAAATATAAAGAAAAGTCTGATGTTATAAAAAAAAAAAAGCATATATATAATGCAAAAGTGAAGTACATAGAACATGAAAATGACAGGAACATTTGTTAGAACTCTGAACATTCAAATACATTTATGTGCACTTATTCCCTCACCTCCTGTCTTTGTAAAATCTCGCAGCATACCACTTAGGCCTAGGACATAGTGGAATCAGCGTCGCTGAGGCGGGCTGAGCCGCGTTGAACAGATGCACAAAGCCCCTGCATCTGTAATCAGCGCGGCTATAGTTTCTCCCTCCGCATGCGTGCTGATGCGTGCGGAGGCTGAGAAAATCAGAAGAGACAGGCAAGTTTGAAATTTTGCCGCTTGGGGGAGCAGAGGAGCGTTCAGGTGACCGCTCCCATCCAATGGGGCTGCAGCAGGCATTTTACCTACTGTGTCAGTGAGATAGCAGAGCCACCAGACCAGACAGAGTAGAGGCAGCACAGAGGTGTGTGTGTGTGTATGTGTGTGTGTGTGTGTGTGTGTATGTGTGTGAATATATTTATCAAAGTTGCACAATGTTAATAAATAATTTATTCTCACAACATGTCTCTTTTTTTTAATTTTTAAAATATTATATAATATACACACACATATACACACACACACAGGTTCCCCAGTGACACACAAACACACAGACCACTTCAAAGTGACACACAACAGTTACCCAATGACACACACACTGACAGCTACCAAGTGACACACACACAGTGATACCCGCCTCCCAAGCGCGCTTGCTGTCTCCTCTGCCAGGGCAGCAAAAAGCTCCTGGTAGAGCGAGCGGCAGCAAGCAACAGCGAGCAGCAGCACCAAATTCTTTACTATGTCCCAGGCCTTAGAGTGTGAGCTCTCCGAGCCAGGGATTTCCTTTCCTATTGTCTGATTTTGTTTGTGGCATTTACTGTATTATAATTTCCTGTACTGTCTCTTTTGTAAAGCGCTGAGTACAGCCATGGGCGCTATATAAATAAAGAAACACATTAATGTCACACTGTATCATTTCTGGTCCGAGAAGGAATGGAAAGGAGGTGTTACATGACTAAGTTCTTTCACAGTATTGCAGCTGCAATATCAGCAGCACACAATCTGGACGTCCTGCTATTTAGATCTATGGCAGCATTAATTCCTTTCCTATAGATACAATGTGTCTCCTACATACTATGTGTCTCCTATACTGTATGAGCACAACATAATCTGGACGCCCTGCTATTAGGATGGTATATATATATGGTATGGTGTATACTCCGTAAACGACATTGCTTCCATCTTTTATAAGGAGATCTACATACAATGTGTCTCCTTTATATGCACCACATTATCTGGACCTGCTATTAGGAGATCTATGGCAAAGTGAACAAACATAATTGCCAAAGCGATTACAAAAAGACTCCTATTGGTAACAGCACTCGCCTAACTGATTTGTAAAATGTATGTATTAAAACGTAGCCCTTAGCGGTAATTAGAGTTAATATAAAGTTGGACAAAAACCACCTAACGAAACAGCACATATAACGAATAATCACGGGGAAAAAAAGTTATTAAATAATATATCTTGTTAGTAGATTAAATTATTATTAATTATTATTAACTTATTAGTTATTAAATAATAGATCTTGTTAGTACAGCATAAATTCCTATATACAATGTGTCTCCTATATAAGCACCCCACTAGCTGGACCTGCTATTAGGAGATTTATGGTAGCTTTCCCTGCTAGATACATTTTTTCTCTGCTTCACTCTATAGACAGTTGTCATGACACGTTCACCCCGCCCTCCCCCGTCTCTATGGGAACGCATTCAAAATCAATCTGCGGCGGCCAATAGGGAGAGCCCGAATGTTCCGAACTGGCCAATGGGAGGCGGCGTGCGGGAGATTTAAAGCTGAGCCTGCGGAAGCGGTGATCATACGCGTGCTGTTGCTGTAGGAGCTGCTTCTGTGTGTCCCGAGGAATACGGCTGGAAACATGTCTTTGCGGGTCACCAGGGTGAGTGCTGATATGTGTCTGTGGTGTTTATTCGCTGTGGGGCTATTTAACAACATAAGTCTCGTATTAATGGCCTTTGAGCGGTATATGGGGTGTACGCCCTTCTCATGGAGGGGAGATTCTATTATGGCAGCTCATAAATCCATTGTCTGTTCCTGGAGACCTATTGTGGTGTGTGTGTGTGTGTGTCTCTCTGCAGGGCTTCTATCTGTGGGGGATGGGATATGTATCTTGTACACTGCTTTCATGTAACAATACGTAGTGGAGGTGGCCTGTCAATGTATTTTCTGCAGTTGCCCTGTAGGCCGAGTCCATAGACGGACAGGCCGTGCTGAGCCGTGCGGACGCTCAGCGCTGAGCCCCTGCATCCTCAATGAGGATGCCTTGAGAGGGCTCACGCGAGCGTCTGCAGGCGTGCGGAGGCTTTGGAGTTTTCAGCCGAGCGCCAAGCTGTTTTTCAGCGCGCTGTCGGCTGAAAACATCCAATCAGCTTGAAGCAGCGTCAACGTCACGGCGCGTTGACGTCAGTGCGTCTCGGGCGATTGGCCCAGCGACGTCACTGCCCTGCCTCCAACCACCTCCCGCCGGCTCCCTTCACGCACGCTGGCACGCCTGCAAGTCCGTGGAATCGCCGGCTCCCTTCACGCACGCTGGCACGCCTGCAAGTCCGTGGAATCGCGCTGACTTAAGCAGGCGAGCCTCAGCGTTGGCGCGCCTCCGCTCTCCTGAAGCCTCTATGGCCCCGGCCTAAGAAATAGCCAACAGTGACTGCCAGACTGTCTATGAAATATTCCAGGGTTCATCAGACCGGCTCACTATATACACCGACTGGATTTGTAGTAAGTATCTGATGGGGCAATATTCTGCACCCTGATTACCCGGACATGTTGTAAATGTATAAAGGACTATGACGTTGGACTTTCTCTATTACACCCTTGTAATGGGACCCATCTTGTTTGCCCCTCCCTTGTCCTCTAGCTTATTATTCCACAGTAAATGTGAGGCCTCAAATATTTTTTTTTTTTTTTTGCTGTGTGCGTGTTAAATGAATTTATTTGGCAGTGTGAACTTTACACTCCAAAGCAGTTTGAAAATAAAATGTTATCTGCTGTGTAATTTAAAATTTTGTGTAAATCACCCCTATGTTTTAATCTTTAACAAATGATATTTTGTTCTCCAACTAGAAGTTTTAAATATTATCCTACATTATTACTATAAGCTTTGGTCCAAAGAAAAAACTGTCCTGCGCTTCGGTAACCAGCACTAGCACCATATGGTGTCAACGTAGTCATGTGGGGCTGGGAAAGAGGGAGCTAAACATGGCCACTAGAATGACCGGAGTATGTGGGAAAGGTGATGACCCTTACCTATGTCGCAACTCCGGTCTGGGTCCTGCTCTCCTCTGCTCGTCATCTCCTGCGTGCAGCCTTCTATGAAAGTACAAGGAAGGGCTCTGGCGCAACTGCGCATGACAGACTCCAAACAGCTCCTGGATGGATTCAACAAAACTTTATTAGCACAAAAACACACTGGGGCTACACCACGATCTCCCCCTCTACGCGTTTCACCCTCGTCTCGGAGACTAAGCCCTATCCTAGAGGGTGAAACGCGTAGAGGGGGAGATCGTGGTGTAGCCCCAGTGTGTTTTTGTGCTAATAAAGTTTTGTTGAATCCATCCAGGAGCTGTTTGGAGTCTGTCATGCGCAGTTGCGCCGGAGCCCTTCCATTCCTTAAAAGCTTTGGTATTGCTGCTTTCAGTGTGGACTTAAACTGATCAGTTGTGCTGTGTGGGTTGTATACTCGGTTTACAACTTGATATTATCATTTTTGTGATGTGCTTACCTGTTCTGCGGTACAATGGGGGCACAGCATGCTTATAACATAGAAAATAAGGATGAAGAAGTGCAAACTGATACAAAAGATAAGGGCCTTGCTCATGAGTTTACTGGTTAGACCTGGGGTAGGCAACAACAATCCTCGGGCCAGCAATGTTTCCGGTTATCCCTGCTTCAGCACAGATGGCTCAGTCTTCATCTGAGCCACCTGTGCTGAAGCAGGGATGTCCTGAGACCTGACCTGTTGGTGGCCCTTGAGGATTGGAGTTGCCCACCCATGATTTAAGAGGGAATACGGGGTGAAGTGGCTGATCATTGAGATGGGATATGCCTTGGGGTAGGGGTGCACAAACTCACCTTCCCTCCTGCTTAAATGCCTTGGAAGAGAGCAGGCCTCTAACTGCTCTGCCCCCCAGTTTGCACACCCTTGTCTTGGGGTATAGTAGTTTACCACCTGAGGCATGCTAGTAATGTTTGCTAATCTGGAACCAACACGTATCCTGTTGCCTTTGTGTTGCAAGTCCTTGGCTGTGGCAGCTCTATGGACTACATGCATATGAACTGTGCTTACTCTTCACAGAACATGCTGACCAATGCAGAAAACAATGTGAAGACCACAATGGCTGGCAAGAGGGCTGTAGTGACCAAGCCGGGCCTGAGACCTCGTAATGCCTTGGGAGACATTGGGAATAAAGCAGAGCCAAAGGTGCCCTTGAAGGTAACACATCAATCCAACATTCTGCCTTATTACACACGCTTGGAAAGTCTTACAAATGTTGCATTTTTTTTCCCCCAAGGACTTGAAGCCTGCAGTGAAAGTTGTCAAGAAGACCAAGCCTGTGGAGAAGGTGTTGGAGCCAGTGAAAGTGAAGGCAGAAAAGCCTGTTCCAAAGCCCGCTGAGGTATGTTTGCGTTCTTGACTAGTGTGGCTTCTTTATACCTGGCTAGAATGGTAATTGGGCATGAATGGTGAGTTTGGGGTTCTTTTAACTGTGATGGTGCTACATTGACATCAATGGTGGTTGGCCTGTATGCAGTGCTGTTATACTGCAAAGTCTCTGGTTGCTGTTTAGCTCGTGCTGGTGGTTCCTGCATTGTGCAGAGAAATTCCTCTTGACACATGGCTGTACCATCATACTGTAGGAATAACCAGGTGCCAGAGTGGGATTTTCAGTTCTCTTGCTAAATGTAACCTCAATGACTAGGTGGAACCCAGTTCCCCCAGCCCCATGGAGACATCCGGCTGCCTTCCAGATGAGCTGTGCCAGGCCTTTTCTGACGTCCTGATTCAGGTGAAGGACATGGATGCTGATGATGCTGGCAATCCCATGCTATGTAGTGAATATGTGAAGGACATCTACTGCTATATGAGAAACTTTGAGGTGAGAATGATGCTGAAATCTGAAGATCACTTGGGATTGCACTGACTCCACTATAGATCGGTGGACTATTTAATAAAAAAAAAAATCAATCCAAGCAGGGATGTAATTTATTTTTAAATGCCGGGGCTCTCCGTAGATGCATGAATCTGAAGTGGGTGCCGGTATATCCTGCAAGTTAACGCTCCTGCGTCACATGGGCCACTAGAAAGCTGTACTGGGTGATATCACTGCTTCCTATTGGCCCATAATATAAACCCTGGAGTGGCTACCAGCACCACTACAGAGGTACCTCCTGGAGCTGAAATGAATGGCAGTGAGCTCCAAAACCCTGCTTCAATACTGTCAGCCAAATGAAAGGGATAGAAACTGTTTGGATTTTTTTTTTTTTTTTATTTTTTTTTAACCTTTTTGCCGTAATGTCTATTTCCACAATCTGCATACATCATTCATTTGGCTGTGGTGGTATGTTTCTTGCAACTAAAAACAGTTTTAGAACTGATCTAGTGCAATAAAATGTTTTTTCAGGCCGAACTAGCAGTGCGGCCAAACTACCTACAAGGGCAGGATCTTACAGGCAACATGCGTTCCATCCTGATAGACTGGCTGGTCCAGGTGCAGATGAAATTCCGCCTGCTGCAGGAGACCATGTTTATGACGGTTGGCATTGTTGATCGCTTCCTGCAGGTAACACAAGCTTGTGTCATAGCTCTAAATAAGCACAGCACTTCCAGTTTTCCAAATGTCTGTAGTCCACGTGTTCTCATAACCTTGCCTTACTGTTGTATCATGGTACCCACCAGCTGTTTATCTATACATGTCTCTCCCATAATAAATGGTGGCTCAGATGCCACTCTTCAAATCTATGTTCTCCCTGTGATGCATTCACAAACTAGATTGGCAGCTTTACAGGGAAGGGACTCGTGCCTGCAAACATGCTGTGTACTGTCAGCACTACAGAATTTAAGACTGACCAATATTTTTTTATTTTTTTTCGGCTGCAGCAGTGACTTATTTAAAATCAGTGAGGTTCACCTAAGCACTCACAAATTGTGTTGCATGTTAATTCAATCAGATTAGCACAGACATGTGTAGAGTTGCTCCTTGCTTGCTTGAGTGTGCTCTAACGGAAGAGGTGACATACCACATTCCTACAACTTTGTTCTGCAGGAGAATCCTGTTCCCAAGAACCAGCTGCAGCTTGTGGGGGTGACCGCCATGTTTCTCGCTGCTAAATACGAAGAGATGTACCCGCCGGAGATAGGCGACTTCACCTTTGTGACGGACAACACGTACACGAAGGCCCAGATCCGAGACATGGAAATGAAGATCCTGCGTGCACTCAAGTTTGCAATTGGCAGGCCCTTACCCCTGCACTTCCTCAGGAGAGCATCCAAAATCGGGGAGGTAAAGGCGGAGCAGCTTCTGCTGCTTTATCCTTACAACTGATGTCTGTCTGCTTCCAATAGTGAACTTGTTTTTTTGGTGTACATTTTATAGTTGATCTGAAACAAATTGTAACAATACCAATGTGGTTCTGGGTAAATAAAGCAGATTTGATGTTTGACACCTAGCAGACCAACATTAGTTGATCTCTTCTTGAAGAAACATAAGTTTTCAAAATATGTGCACACTAGTAGTCCTGCTAAAATGACACCGCTGACCATGGATCACCATTAAAACCAGCAGTTGGCTGCTTTTTTGGTTTTGATATGAAGGGCTAATGTGCTTTGCCTCAACTGGGCTATTTGTTGATGCGTAATTGTATTTAGTGTTCACAGTAACTAACACAATCGCAAGTCATGCAATGGAGAGGCAAAAACCCTGTCTTAAAGAGCTTGCAATTTAAGTGGTACTTTGTGACACTGTAGAGTACATCCTAGAGTCAGTAGTTTAGGCATAGATCTTATTGAGATGCATAAGAGGAATCTTCAGCTGGCCTCTTAATGGAAAGCGAGGGTATCTGAGTTGTCTCCATTTATTTGTACTGGCCTATAAGGACAGGGATGAGAAGAGGCTTAACTGATAGCAATCAGTCTTGGCCTGCTACTTAACAACTTAAAAGTTGTTTTGTTTAATGCATTTTAACACCTTAAACAGGTCATTAACTCAAGGACTGACCCTTTGAGTGCTGTAAGTAATGTTGGGAGGGCTCATGCTCAATGGAGAGACTTCTTAATATAATTCTGTTGTATAGTTCTGGTTACCATTCAACCTGATTTAGTTTTGACTGTATGCTCATATAAACTGTTACAAAATTGGTAAATGACTTGAGATGGAGATCAAAATTTTCCCCCTGTCACTTTATTTTAAGGTGAGCTCTGAGCAGCACACTCTGGCAAAGTATCTGATGGAATTGGTCATGGTGGATTATGAAATGGTGCATTACCTTCCATCCCAAGTGGCGGCTGCTGCCTCTTGCTTATCTCTGAAAGTCCTGAATGCGGGTGACTGGGTGAGTATTGCCTTCAGCTTCACACTGTGGGCTATAAAACCCAGACACGTTTTCAACACACTTGCTCTGTATTGCTAGCCCCTCTGGCTGAAAAGGGGTTACCCAAAAGCTACTCGCTACAAGGAATATTCAAATTGATACTCTAGCTCCAATTTTCTCACCCCCCCCCCCCCCCTCTCCTCTCCAAACAGGGGCTTGTATGAGCCCTTGGGTTCCCTGGCTATTTCTAAAGGGTTCCCTGTGATTTTCATGTAATTTGGTAGTTTTCAAATACAGAAGTATTGTAAATTCTTCTGATCTCAGACGCGCTTTTGGAGGGTTGGGGTTCCTTACAATGCATCTGATCTGACACTATTAGAGGGTTGGGGGTGCCTCCATTTTGCAATGTAATTCTAGCATGCCTAAAACACCAGTGGCTGATACTAGCGTGTGTGAGCTGTACAGCATTGATGTGCCATTTATTTTGTTAAAATTCACGTGATTGGACCTTGGTGTTCATGAAAACTTTGCCTTATTAAAAACAATTGGTTGACACAAAGTATCAAATCTACTGGGTGAGGTGACTTGTGGACTTCTCAGGATTGTCACGTGGTTCTGCATTTTTCAGACACCAACTCTCCAGCACTACATGGTTTACTCGGAAGACTCCCTTGTCCCTGTAATGCAACATTTGGCCAAGAAGGTCATGAAGGTGAACAAGGGACTCACAAAGCACCTGGTAAGCTGCCACAATCTGGTCTCCTCTCGTGGAAAATATTTGTACCTGGCACTGAACTTGGTCACTGGACTTGCATGCCCGATTAAGCAGCATCTTACAGGATCTCACTGCAAAATCATAACCTAGCATTGATCTCATGCGAAACTACTTGTATGTTACCACTTGTTAGCTCCTCTTGATTGCAGGTATTCTACCAAGATACCTGCAATCAACCAGTAAAGTAATACCCACTATCTTGTTTTTCTAGACCGTTAAGAATAAATATGCCAGCAGCAAACAAATGAAGATCAGCACCATACCACAGCTCCGATCCGCAGTCATCGTGGACCTGGCCCAGCCTCTGATGTCATAGTCCACTGACTTTGAAACGTGTAATGTTTTAGTAACGCAGGATGTTGGCACCATGTGCTTCTGTAAATAGTGTATCTTTTACTTTGTTTTAATAAACTTCATTTTACTTTAAGATATGCATTGTTTTTAAATCAATCCTTGACTTAATGGCAGTACACCATATACTGGAAACATTGCTCTTAGTGGCTAGTCTAATGGTAACAGTTTTATTCCTTGCATGGTCAGACAATGTGAAATTTAAGTTTCAATTGCCAAACTATTATCCAAGGTTCGTGCAATAGATTAGTCACCTGGAATGTCAACTAAAATGGTGTTGATAGCTTCTCATACTGGGCATTGCACAGAGAAGAATGGCCACTTGTGTATGGCTATGGCTTCCCAATCTACATCAGATTCAAGAGGTGACATGTATTTCTCAATGGAAAACCTGTGATTTATTTCTCCCCCCCCCCCCCCCCCCCCCCCCCCCCCCCACCACCCTGTGCATGAGATGGAACAGTGCCAGGTTTAGCAGAGTGAAGCACTGCATAAAAGAAGCAGGTTTTTACAGATATACACTGTACTGCATTCATTTCAGCTCCAGGGGCTCTGAAATACTTGCCTCCGTAGTAGCTGCTGGTCATGCAGATCAATGGATGACATCCATACTTGCTATTGGCCAGTGTGAGCAAGCCTCTGGAGCAATTATCAGCACCCCTCTCCAGAGGAAGGTATTTAAGGTAGCAGTGGGTCCCCAGAGCTGGAATGAATGCAGTTCAGCTCTGACCCCACCCCTCCCACTTCAAAACTATCTTTAAAAAGCCAGATTGCTGCTTTAATCTAAATGCTAAATATTTTAGTTCAAAGTAGAAGTAACTAGGCTTTTTTTTTTCTCACACCCCCCCCCCCCCCCTCTTATATGGCTGGAAAAGTCACTGAGCCCTGATACGCTTCATATTAAGACTTCACAGTATAACAAATCCAATAACTGCTTTGTGAATTTAAGTAGATGCCATTTCTTGATTTTAAACTGGGCGAACCTTTTTTAGATCTACTTATTCCTCCTTTTGGCCGTGCCATCTGTATGTCATTTGCTGGTTTTCTTTAGCTGAAATTGCTTTTGGAATGAACAGGATGCATAGGGAAATATATAGGTTGGGATTATAAATAGTGCTCCATTGTGTGGCAGTACCTCTGTATTATACCTACAACACTCTCCTCCATGGCTGGTTAGATCGAAGAAAGGCACTTGCTCAAGAATCACACTAGTAACACTTGGGTGCTCCAAGATTTGTCTATGTGTATATATGGCAATAAGTGAGGCAAGTCTCTGGAAAACAATATCAAACTTTGTGCAAAGCCTGTTCTACAGGGATATCCCAAACCTGACGGGCCTTAGAGAAGAGGGGTGAGCACCTCTATTAAGTCCACTAATCAGTGGCAGAGTTTTGACATTTACTCTACCAGCTACACATTTGATCCCAGATGAGGTGCAGGGAAGATTTAAATCCTCCAGCCTTGCTCTTGTGCTTCCTAGAAATCTAGGACTGCTATCCACTGCTGCAGCATGTTTGTGCTACAATAACTGATTCTAGATGATCTGCTCTCAGAAACCTGGATCTCAACATAACTCTGCTGTGGAGGCAGGTGTCGCTCTCGCAAAGCCCCAATGGCTGTGGTGTGGAGTAGGCCTCTTGCTGCCAGTATTGGCTCTGCCCTATGCCTTAATCACATGGATTTTTTTTTCTCCCCCCCCCCCCCCACCCCCCAATTGGGACTTTAACTGTCATCTTGATTCCTGGAATTTCTTGCCTTCTCTAACCTCCACCAATGGACCAATTCCAGCACCAACAAGGATGGTCACTACTTAAACATTGTCTTTACTAAATTGTTCAATTTCTAATATCTATCTCTTCTCTCCCCTCCCCCACCCCGAACACATCAAACCAGTCTTCTCTTATCTCTCCCTCTGACCTGATCAATACTTCACACTTCTAAAGCCTTTGCTTCATATATATATATATATATATATATATATATATATATATATATATATATATATTTTTTTTTGTAATCCCTGTTTTCTATTAGATATAGGTATTTGCGATGTCTTTGACTTTGTTACTACTTGTTCTGCAACCAGTAGACTAGTAACCCCACCCTCACACCACTGACAGCATTTGGAGCAATAGACCAGGGGTGTGCAAACTTTCATCTGTACGTACCTGCCTGTGTGCACCTCTGCCTCTGGTGTTTGTCGCCATGGCATTGCGCTACTGGAGACTAGGTAAAAGAGGCCTTGTGTGCTCCCCAGCATTACATTTAAATGCTTGTGGTTTTTTTTTAAGTGCACAGGGCCTCTAAGCAACATGCCCCAAGTTTGCTACAGACTACATCACTGGTTACTAGCAAACCCATTGTACTCTTACTTTTATTTTGCTAGCCAGTCTACATCTTCACTGCTAATCAGTAGTATCTGCGTTCTATCAATGCTTAAATAAAATTTCTCTTCGTCAACACTTGCATTGTTGGGGTTCACTACTGACATTCTTAATTAACCACCCATGCTCCAACCCATTAGGGGTTTATATTAATACATTTCTCGTGTGTGTGTGTGTGTGTGTGTGTGTGTGTGTGTGTGTGCGCACACACAGGGTAGGTCCCAATTTCCTGATTGGTGTGTGAAATCCCTCTACTTCCAAGGTGCATACATACTATCCACAAGGAGTCCTTCTGTCCCTTCCCCCTCCATCTAAACCATCGCCTTCAACTCTGGAATTTTTTTTTTTAGCACCCCCCCTCCTGTTAGCATTGTAAGATTCTGTTATCTGCTCTCCCTACCACATGCCCACTCAATCCTATCCCCTCGCACCTTATCAGAAATCTTACTCCTGTTATCCACTCTCCACCACATCTTCAAGTGATGTGTCCCTTTTCCTTCTCCATTCATAGCATGGCTACATTTAGTAACTTCATCCTCTCACTCTGCTGATCACCAACAGGCCTCACAACTGTCGTCTTTGCAGTCTATCAAATACTGATGCTAGAATCATTGTGGTCAAGCACTTATTACCCCATCTGCTGTCTCCCAACACACCACTTAGATTGTAAGCTTTCAGGGCAGTAATTTCTTTTGCACTTAATGTATTATAATACCATGTACTGTCTTCTATAAAGCATTGAGTACATTGTGGATGCTATACATACGTGAGCAAATATAGTAAAAACACATAGCAAAACCAATTTTGAAACAGTTGAACTCAAGCCACCTCTTATGACGACTGATACATTTTCTTAAGGTATTCATATCACAGTTAATTTTTAATTTATTGGTAGAATTTGCAGAAATTGTGGGAAAACTTAAAGAATGTAACTTTTTCTGACCAGTGGTCTGCCTTTAGTGTGGTTTACATGTAGTTGGGTGTGGGACAAGTTGCATTTTGATTCTCTGGTCTCGGCAAAAGCTATAACCTAAAATAAACATCTGTGACCCCTCTTCCTCTGTCTATTTTAAGATGCTAATCAAAATACACCTACTTGGCTGTAGTGTGTGCAATATACATTTCTCTCTTAGATATATTCCTTTCAGGTAGCGCGTGTGTTGCATAAGTGCATTTGCCAACACTGAAGGAAGGCACTGCACAAATAGAATAACATTCAGTGTATCCACCAGTATCCCCTCAACTTTTGGACTGCTGAGTGGTGGATGTTGGGCTACGGCTATGTTCCAGCTGACCACCACAAAGAAAGCGATTCCACTAGGCAATTATGATCCAAGTTACAGCTACTTGGCCTGAGCAACATCTTAGTTCTTTACATTCAATAAAGTCCAGTCAATAAAACTTCTTCGGTTTGGTCCATTTGCATTCCACTCTGAGAAGCTTGTTGAAGACCTTTTACAAGATGCACTCAAAGGACAAATGGGCAGAGAGGTACATCTCACAGGGGACTCCCATTCACACCCCAGCATTATACATACTGAACGTAGCAGCGCATCCTCACTGCAAGATATTTCAATATCCATGTTTCCTGCCAATGCACACATGCTGGAATCCAGAAGAATAAGTTAGTTCTCATCAGGCAGTCATCTGCACAGCCCTGACCGTTTCCCCCTGTGTGCACATAGTATGCTATATTTTCAGGGTCAGGTTGTGAAACAATGCTTCGAAGTGTGTAAAGTGCAGTACACATTAAGGCAAGTTTTTATAAACCATAAAATAAGGAATATATACTCTTACTTTCCAAGTAAAAGATCAAACCAACAAAAAGAAACCAAGGTTTGTGTATTTCTAAAAGCACGAGGACTTATGGCTCCAGAGCTAGTACTAAAATCTTAAAATAATCAATGAATAATCACAAACAAATTGTTTATCCGTAGGACAGCAAGGTATGGAAGAATACTGGGAAAAGTGCACCTAGGGCTATTTCATATGATGGGTGTCTGTTCATCCTTCAGCGCTGAGCCGCAGTTGCTATGCGCCTACAGCTGATTTCAGTTCTGAAAAGGAGTATTTATCATCCTCATCTGTATCAAATTTCTTCAAATACTGAGGCTCAGGTATCCCAGCGCCAAGCAGGCTCTCCAGTTCTGCGTAGGATAGCTTTCCATTTATACCCTGGACTGACTTTCGGAAGAGTTCTTCAAGATCTATTGAAACAAAAACGAGGCACAAGCAGAATTTAGTTTCGAAGGTTTTATTCTTATGAAATGGTCAAATAATACAATATGAAGTAAACATGAATAAGTGTTTGAATCTAACCGGAGAATGCATGCTATATCAGGGGTGTGCAAACGGGGGGGCGTGAGATTTTCTAGGGGGGAGGCGGCAGTTATAGAGGTCCTGCACTCTTCCCCAAGGCATTTAAATCCCTGTAGAGCTCTAAATTCCAGTACCTTGGCTTTCAGCGATGCAATGTCATTTGATGCCGGAGCTAAGGTAAGGGGCACGAGCATGTAGGGGGGCAGTTTGCGCTCCCCCTGCTATATTACATTTGCATATGTAAATGTATCAATACGGCACTGTCCAAATGATGATACATCTGTCCTTTAAAACACTTACCTTTTTCAGTGGAAATCCTGGGTAAAGAGCCATCCTTTATCGCTCCTCGTCTTCCTGCACTGACAGCCCTTGGAGACATTCTTGCAAGTGTAGGCCGTGACGTAACCATTTCAGTACCTGGCGTGGCGTACATTTAAAAAAAAAAACAAAAAAAAAACAAGTGAAACTATGCAGGGATTTATTTCACACACATTTTTGTGGCACTGGTCTCATGATTACATGTTTAGCTTATGTCAGACCAGTTATGTTGTTTTTATACTAGTCCACCTCATCTCAGAAAATTCTGCACTTTACAGCAATACTGAGTGATGTTTAGTTTCTGATCCATATCCCTTGGAGGCTTATTTTTAAAAAGGAGCAATCCATGCAATGTATTATCTTTATAACTGTGCATGCAATGTCTTGTATATAATGCATAGCCCCGTTCACTTAATGTAACTATGTTTTTGTCATAACTGTGTCCAGGACATACTTGAAACTCAATGTATTACTTCCTGGTAAAACATTTTAGAAATAAAAATAAATGCAATAGCCTATATTATTTTTTTTTTTAAATCAGTTCTGTAGTATCAGATAATACGTACTGCCTTTTTGTTCACCTCCATTCCATTTTTATAAGTTTTGAAGCTGCAGACCAAGCAATATCCAACTGTTTTTTTTTTTTTTAAATCAGTTCTGTACTATGAAAAAATACTTGTAGCATTTAAAAAAAAAAAAAGTGCACCAACTGTATCTAGTGACTGCCTGGTCACAATCTCCACAGAACTTTGCATCTTTGGTCTTCCTCTGCTGCACTTTAGTGAATTTCACCAATTTAGTGAACCCCCGAGCCGAATCTTTGATGATCAATCGGCAACTTAGCCAATTACTTATCACTTCCCCGGCAGTGCAAGATATTTGCAACACTTTCCTGTTTGTGATCATTTGTTGCCAATACCCCCAGCAGTTTGCAGCTTAAACCAACAATAAAATCAATGTTACCTTGGAAATACAAGTACACATTGTAGCTGCTTAATTACACTGACTGAAGGCAGCCATTACGTGAACCCTGGGAAGCGTGATCTTTGCTGATCGATCACAGGAGAACGAAATCGCCAGCTTAGGTAATTCATTTTCAATAAAAAGGTTATCAAAGGCTGCATATATAAAAAAAATGAAAAAAATAATATATATTTTTTGTTTGTTTGTTTTAAGTGGCGCTTGGACTGCCTCTATTTTTGGGAGTATTAAGCAGCACCAGTTCTTCTCCTATAAAAATGGGCAGTATTTGATCTTGACTGGAGGAAGGGGTTAGCGCTCGCTGGGATTGTGTTTGTGGACTGGAGGAAGCACCAGATATTCAGCGTCCTTGCGCTGAACCAACCCCTGGATATTACATCATGTAACGTCTCACCCGACTTCTCTTCTGTAGGTTGCTTGTCAGTGAGGGCATGAATAAGCTGGAGCTTCTCCCGCAGCTTAGAAACAGGCGAATCTACCTTGTCTGTGCCCTTCGCAAAGAAAAAAAATACAAGTAGCATTGATTTATCTGAGGCTTGCAGATACCAGGATTATTCAGCCATTATTCACAGCTAATGAACATTTAAAAAAAAAAAAAAAAAGGACAATGCCTAGAAATATTCGCATACAACACTTGTTAGGAAATGAAAAAGCTGTTCAAAAAAACGCTTACAGCGCCAATGTAAAATGTAAAGTTCCCCATTAAAGCAGAAAGAATATGGAAGGCAAATCACAGCTTCTTGGCAAAATGTATACTACTTTCAACCTTCCAAAAACACAACATTTCATTGAGGCGCCGGATTACCCTGGGGGTTTCTGTTCTGGTTGCATTCTCTGCCAGATCGCTGCTAGCCGCGTTCTCTGGAGACGTCGTATTGTCCCCCTACAGAGACAACAATACCAATTTTGTGACAGCATTTCACACAAAACTGAAGCAAACAGGGGTTGTTAGCATTTTCCGTTCATATTCTATAGCCCAATACCTGGAAGTGATGAAGCCGCATGCGCGGCCGGGCTGCAGATGTTGCTGCAGGAACTTGGCCAAGAATGGATTGTTAATAATCACGGTGTGGTTATTTGCAGTTTTTGTTCATATACCCTTGCTGTTAGAATACTAGGTCAGCTTATATCATTGCACATGGCTTTTGATCAGTGTTAATGCAGCCAATTTTAGACAGACGTGCAATTTATTGGCAGTTATTTTGCAGTTCTGCATTATGGGGTTAATTCTTCCATAAAAAGCCACCAACCTTTCTTTTCTCAGTCCTATATACAAAGACTGTGCTGGGGTTACAAAATAAAAAAGACAAACCAAATAGAGACACTCACCATACTAACAGACACATTCGCCTTTTCTATCTTGCTTACAAGCTGCAGGTCACTTTCTAGCAGGGCGACTCTTTGGCTTATGTTACTAATTGTGGAGTCCACACTTTGAAGCCTCAGGTCATTATGTCTCTGATACTGCAGCATCGTAGCGTTAATATCATCTATTGTGTTGTGGAGGTAAAGGATATCCTGCTGATGAATGGATACAGATATATATTTAAAAAAAAAAAAAATCAGGTACCTTACGAGTACACATTATTATACACAGGTTATTAAGAGCTGCATATGGCCTCCCACAGGCTGTTGTGCTCTCTGCCATTACACAGACTACAGAACGGACACAATGTAACTTAATGGGTTAGTTCCACGTTGTTGGGATTCTGCAGGAGAGAAGCCGTTAGAGCCGCCTTTCTGGAATTCCATGAGAATCATAAAAGAAATGCGTAATTAACCTAAAAAAAACTTACTGTAAAAACGCCCCAGCAAAATATATAAATACATAAAAAAGGACAAAATGTGCATGCGCGCGTTTCCATTGAAATGTCCATTAAACTGAAACGTGTGGATAAAAGTGGTTTAGCGGTTCTGGTGGCGGAGTAGGGGGGAGTCTTATAACCGCGCAAATGAGTAAGGGATAGTGGGGTTGCTGAAATGTTGTGCCGTGTGAAAGTTTTCTGTCGTATCCATCTAGACCAGGGGTGGGCAACTCCAGTCCTCAGGGGCGACCAACAGGTCAGGTTTTCAGGAAATCTCTGCTTCAGCACAGGAAGCTCAATCAGTGGCTCACCTGTGCTGAAGCAGGGATATCCTGAAAACCTGACCTGTTCGTCGCCCTTGAGGACTGAAGTTGGCCACCCCTGGTCTAGAGATTATTTTACGTTCTGTAGACCCCGCTTGGTGATGGAAAGCACAGCACCACATTATATTATTCTGTTCAATATTTAAAAAAAAAAAACTCCAAAGATGAACAAGGTGCAGATACGCGTAACAGAGAGAGCACAAAATAGTGCAATGCTTCAAAATGTCAAGAGTAACGAGTCGAGACTGTGGACAACGGCGGCGACGCTTCCCATCCCGCGCAGGTCTGCGCAAATGCTTGTTCCCGACTATCTGTGTTCTACATGCCTGATACCCACAAACGTTTGGGAGTTTTTAATTCAAGTTCAATTTTATATTGAAAAGTAAACGTTGTTTTGCACTACAGTTTGCATCGCCTTGTTGTAATTTGAGGTGGACTTTTGAGGGCGACATTGATCACACAAAGGACCCCATCTAACACCTACAAAGTATCCATCATCCTAATCTTTGAAAAGCTTGTCGATTACCTCCACCTGTGAGTGCATTGGCTACTCTTCTGTCACTTACTCTTGAAAGTTTGAAACATATTGCACTATTTTGTGTGTGTTTTTGTTCCCCTTTTTCTCTTATGCCCTAAGAGTATCTGCGCCCTTGTTCATTTGAAATCACTGTTAAGACCCCATTGAAAGTCTTTATTTGTATAAAGCAATTCACGCTAGGCCTGCATTTTACCATTTATTATTGGCGACACTGCCTTCCAGTATTGTTGTAAAGTTACTTGTGCTCATGGTTTATAATAAAAAAAAAAAAAATGACGACGGATAGTAAATATGGGCCTGAATATTTTATTATAAAGGAAAATAAATAGTGACACGTTTCCTAAACAGTGCTACCCCATAAGACACCTTACACTCATTCACTTGGATGCTTGTGATATATGTATATTTACGAGCATGCTGGAAGGTGTTTTATGCAGACCCGCCAATATTTGGCGCATTAAATAGGTTAGGTAGACTTTATTTACTATCTCAGTGTCTCAGTGTTGGATAGAGGCGCTTTCAAACAAATGGCCTCCTCTAAAGGAAGCATAAAAACCTGTGCAATTTACTGTAATCACAGAGCAAATTACCCATGTGTATTTATGGATTTGTACACACACACACGAGCGCATGCTAAATCCCCCCAAACCAGCTGATCATTAGCAGATTAAGCATTAATCTGCCAGCTGATTTAATCAAGTGAAGCTTCATCCACTGGCAGAAATAGGTACAGCTGAATGTAATAGATACAGGACATAAAACCAGTATCTGCTAAATAGATAGAGGTTGGGGTGTATGTCTTAGCACTGCTTGGTAAATATGGGCCTCAATATAATAGAGCAATGTGTGCAGGCTGAGGAAGGAGTGCCCTTCGTGGGCAGAATGGAACACACCTGTGTCAAGCTCATGCTTCTGCTGCCGATGTCAGGAGAGGTTGTGGACAGCTGAACGGTATCTTTTGTAGCATATTTAGCCTACAATAAAAACACAATACTATGAAACAGGTTCATTCTGAAAAGAAGACTACAAGGAGAAGGAGAAACAGAACCTGTAGTGGTGACCCCGACTGAGACTGTATACACCATGTTTACTGAACAAGCTACCTGTCTTGCCTTCAAATACTTTCTGGGCAAGCTACCCATCTATCTGAACAAGCTCCTCATCCCTACCATATGCAGCACTTATCACCTGAGATCTGACTCCAAGGGACTGTTCATGGTCCCAAGGCTCAACAAAGTATCCGGCCGCTCCTCCTCCTCTTACCGTGCACCCCAAAACTGGAACAACCTACCGGAGACTCTCACAGTCACCACCAGTCCAAGTGCTTTCAAAACCAAAGCTGTCTCACATTTGAATCTGGTCTGTAACTGTAACATACGCCCATATTATATATCATCTTTAACTGTGCATGCAATGTCTTGTATATAATGTATAACCCTGTTCACTTATGTAACTGTATTTGTAACCATGTATTATTTGTCTTAACTATGCCCAGGACAATACTTGAAAACGAGAGGTAACTCTCAATGTATTACTTCCTGGTAAAACATTTTTATATATAAATGAATACATACATCTATTCCGTGTTCGAAGTTAGTTTGAGAAAATGAAGCACCTTTCTTTTAATTTAAACTGACTCGGGAATAAAATAGTGCCTGTAATAATCTATGGAGCAAACAGCAGCCACCACAAGTTTCTTAATACTGTTACACCAAGAAATAACAGCACTGTGGATACATGAAAGGTACATTCTGTGTTACATTTTTAGCACGAGTTGTTGTTTTTTTGTTACAATGTAACATACAATTTCAAGCAGCAATACAGGTTTCATTTATTTAAACTACAGGATTGATGCAGGGGGTCTCCAGAGCTGAACGATGTTAATTTCAGCTCCGGGGACCTCCTGCTCCAGAGATACCTCTGTAGGGGGTGCCGGTATCTCTGTGGCGTTTAAATGTCCCAGTCACGTGGGCCAACAGGAAGCCGCACTGCATGATGTCACGTGGGCCCATAGGAAGCCATGACATTTAAACGCCGCCATTTCATTAGGCACACTGTTCCCTGGCTGCATAGATACCGGCATCCCTGCAGAGGCAAGTATCTCCGGAAGCAGGGGACTTGCTCTTTACTTACCACATCCTTCTGCAGCGTTTCCACCTTCTTCTTCTGCTCGTCGGCAGCGGTTTGCATAGTTTCCACATCATGATGAACACTGGTTAAAGTGCTACCTAGGGTAGCAACACTCTGAAAACCAAAGAGCAGCATACTGAATCATAATGCAGTGATGTGAAGAACGCGATTCATCGCCTATGCAAGATGTAACAACAATCCCTGTGTAACAATTTAATAATTAAAACAAGATTAAGGCTGGTGCATAAGAAAACAAACAAAATAAAAACCATATGTCCACTTCTGGGAGCTATTGCAAAGTAGAACAGAGACCAGTCAGTATTTGAATCTGAGCGCTGGTTTACGTACCTTCTGAAGCTCCTCCACTGTGTTAGGAAGGTTAATCAAATCTGAAGCAGATTTGATGTTGGATTTGAGATGGTTCACAGCAGACGTCAGTAGAGCAATCTAAGAGCGACAGATGTGATTTCTTATAAATAAAATACAAAAATGATGGCGCTTGCGTTTATTAATATAGAACACTAAAAACCATGTATGGACATTGGACTCGCTAACGTTGCACTGAAAATCTTACCGACCCGCTAAAAGGAGAAATCCAAGCAATATCCGACGTGGTTTTTTCTTTATTTTTTAATAAAATCAGTTCTGCAGTATTAGATATTTACTACTTTTTTTTTAATTTTAAAATTAAACTCAATGCCATTTTTAATTAGTTTTAAATATACTTAGCATCTTTATTTCTACACAGATTTTGGCCCACCTCCCCAGCAGTGCAAGGTCTTTGTAACACGTTGTGATCATTTGTTGCCAATATTCCCAGCAAACAGGAGTTTGAGCGGTAAACTGTAACAATAGATAATGTTACAGTAGTAATATAAAAATACGCTAGCTGCTGAGTTACACTGACTGAAGGATTGATTTGAAACGGAAAGGCGGCCATTTAGTGAACCCGGAGAATCAGGATGTTTGCGAATCGATCAGCAGCTGAGGTATTTATTTTTCAATAAAGGTAACCAAAGGCTGCGTATATTAAGCTGCTTGGATTACCTCTTTAAAAGTAGGCCAACCAGCATGTATATAATCTCTACCCCTACAAATTCACTTCTCTACATAGATCAGTCAAGATAATGTCGCCCCAGTGGTGATGTTACCTAATAAACTAGGAGTGTCCGAGGGGAATATTTGGCCGGATTGGATCTCAAAGCTGAAAAGGTCACCTTGGCCAGGTAATCAGGTAATGACAGAATGAGAAGAGATAATGTGCTGCATTCTTAGGCTAAGTCCACAGTGCAGGCGCGCCGGAGTGCATGGTGTCGTGCGTGCCGGCTGCAGAGGTGATCCGTGGCCTGTGGCATTGCTATGATACGAGCGAAGGGGAGGCGTGGCAGGGATGTCACGAGTCCGGTTCGCCCTCATTGGCTGAGCCACCAAAAGACAAAAATCTTGTCTTTTGCAGATGCTGCCATGCCATCGCAATTGTGCTCGCGCGCTCTATGACCAGACATCTCTTGTTCACGTTGCGTGCGCTGTAGCGATCACTTTGGACAAAGCCTTAGACAGGGGTGCGCAAACTTTTGCAACTGCGCCCCCCCCCCCCTGCCTGCTGCCCCCAGTGCTCGCGCACACTTTACCTCAGTTCCCGGCGTCAAATGATGTCACGCAACACCTCTGCGTTTTGATGCCGTGTTGCCATGACGATGATTGGCAAATAATGCCGCGTTGCCATAGCGACGCGTTAACAGCCGTCTGAATCACGGTAAGTAATAGGTTGCAGGGGCCCCACGCGATCCCCCAGCATTTAATTGAAATGCCGTGGGGAAGAGCGTAGGGCCTCTGCAACCAACGCGCCCCCCCTAGAAAACTCTCCCGCCTCCCCTGCCTTGGAAGACCTTGTCCTGAAGCAGAGACCTATTTCTCCTTTACTAGAATCTGGAAGATATATACAGGCATACCCCGCATTAACATACGCAATGGGACCGGAGCATGAATGTAAAGCGAAAATGTACTTAAAGTGAAGCCCTACCTTTTTCCCACTTATCGATGCATGTACTGTACAGCAATCATCATATACGTGCAGAACTGATGTAAATAACACATTTGTAACAGGCTTTATAGTCTCCGCGCTTGCGCACAGCTCCGGTACAGGTAGGGAGCTGGTATTGCTGTTCAGGACGTGCTGACAGGCGCATGCGCGAGCTGCCGTTTGCCTATTGGGCGATATGTACTTACTCGTGAGTGTACTTAAAGTGAGTGTACTTAAAGTGAGTGTCCTTAAACCGGGGTATGCCTGTACTGCTTATACCAACATGAACGTTTTCCATTGAGGTCACTGTACATGGGCAAATACTTGCACATTTTAAAAGTAGAGCATGTTTTCTACACTGTACCCTTCTTTCCCTTCACTCCCGTAAAAACAATACAGAGAGTTCTATAAGTAGAGCAAACCCAAAGACATCTCCACACACAGATCAAACTGGGACGTGTTGGTTTTCGCACCAACACTTCCTTTTGTCAGTAAAACATCCCTTGGCCTGTGCTGGGCTGGTGCTGCCTGGCTTTGTTTATACACAGGTCCATGTTGTCGAAATAAAAAAAGATTTTTAAGAATGTAAAAGCCATAAAAATCATTGTAAAAGATGTTGAAAAGGCAGCGAGTGCGTCTATATTCTATTAGTCTAAATCGCGGTGAACGTGCGAGACAACTTTAATTAGACCCAGGCTACATTTATATTGTCCCAGAAGCCTTTCCTACAATTCTGGGTATTGGAGACAGTCGCCATCTCCTGCCGGTAATCATGCTTAATTGGAAGGTGCTCATTTTCATTTTTTTTTGGATGTAGCACTGAGGCTTTTTGTCTTTTGTTGTATATGGTACATTAGTTCACAATCCCAGCAGCGCTCCTTTTGACACGTATATACGGTGTGGTGGGTTTGGGTTCTGAGCTTGCGGGGGGTAGTGTGTGTTTGTAAATGTCAATTGGAAACAATTATTTGGAGGTTTGGGACGTCTCCTCTCTGGTTTTAAGCTTGCTCACCCCAGTTTTAAATAGCAGGTCTTGTTATGCACCTGTGATTGACCAGGATATTGAAACATTTCTCCCTCCATTAGAGAGGTGAAGAGAGTGTTTGCAGGTAGTGTTAGGACCTACATACAGGGCATACTGTGACGTGGTTGCAGGCTTACAATGCGTTGGCCGAAGCCGTTAACTAAATTACCCTCACTTATGAGAACTGCAGATAAGTATTTAAGTATATAAATTTGTCATATTGAATGTAGCATTGGGGTTTCTGTTGTATTCATGAGGTCACCATCCCAGAAGCGCTCCTTTTGACACAAATATATAAGGTGTGGTAGGTTTCTGTTCTGCGCTTCTGTGATGTGTGTGTGGTTGTACATTGACATTGTCCCAGAAGCCTTTGCTAAAATTCTGGGTATTGAAGAGATAGTCGCCATCTCCTTCCGGTTATCATGCATAATTGGAAGGCGCTCATTTTGGGGCGTTTTGTACCGCAGATTCTGTTCACTGTGTCACTATTAACACCCCACTGCTCCTGCAGGAGATACTGAATATGCAGCAGGAAGAAGAAGCGTATCAGAATTATCAGCATGCTTAGTGGGGGATGTATAGATTGTTTGTGTAGTAAAACCCAGAGTATACAAACAAGAGACTCGCGCTGTCCTGAAATCCAATATACAAAACATCTGTGAAAAAAACTCCATGTTGATCCATTTATTGCAATTAATTACAGAGGGTGAAAAAGACTGATTAATACCAATGGCCACCGAAGTAGAGATTAGCCGTTAACAAACCTGATTAGAGGGAGGGGAAACTCCAGTCCTCAAGTGCCACCAATAGGTCAGGTTTTCAGGATATCGCTGCTTCAGTACAGGTGGCTCAATCGGACTGAGCCCCCTGTGCTGAAGCAGGGATATCCTGAAATACTGACCTGTTGGTGGCCCTTGAGGACTGGAGTTGGCCACCCCAGGTCTAAAGCTTCTTCTAGTGATTTCTGAGAACAGAAGCAATAAAAAAAAAAAACACGATCAAAGTTCTCAAAAGCAGCCCCGCGCTGGCCTGCAGATACCTACACCCCCTGTACGACAGGGCTACTCGACTCACTCATTCAGTGGCACCCTTTATTGTTGACTATATTTTTGTAATTTTATAGTTCTAAATGGTGGAAATCTGCTACATTAAACATGGTCGTTACTGCACGGTTATCACAGGCCAGGCTGCTTTTTCCCCAAGAATTGTTGTGTTTGAATATTTCCTGTGCATGGTAAAAGAGAAGCAGAACAGAAGCATTCCTTGCTGGCTGGCTGTGGCTGTGATGGGAGCACATGTAAAACAAAAAATCCCATTTCCAGAGGCAAATGAGCAACACTTAAATAAAAAAAAACAAAAAAACAAAAAAGAGAGGCAGAATGTTTTATAGCAGGGGCGGTTAACGCAAGCCCTCAAGGGCCACCAGCAGGTCAGCTTTTCAGGCTATCCCTGTGACTCAATCAGTGGTTCAGTGAAAGACTGAGCCATCTGTGCTGCAGCAGAGATATCCTTAAAACCTGACCTGTTGGTGGCCTTTGAGGGCTGGAGTTAACCTCCCCTGTTTTATATAGTCTTGAACCCACAGAGTACAGCACAACCAAAAGGCACACAGACCACAGACAAGGCAGTGCGACTTCTTTTTTACAGAAGGGCCCGAGACTGATATACACTGAAGGACTTCACCGTTACCCATTTAGAATAAGCAAGAAAGTCAGATGCTGCTTAGTTTGTTGGCAATTAGGAAATGCCCTTCCAATGTCAGGCTCCATAGTAGACAATACTCAGCATGGCTAGGTCAATTTAAAGCAGCCATACAAGTTAGCTTAGTCTAAAAATATTCTATATTACAGGTTTGAAGTAGGGCGTCTCCGGGGCTGAACCCCGTTAATTTAAGCTCGGGAAACCCCCTGCTTCTGGAGATACTTACCTCCGTAGTGTTGTCGGTATCCCTGCAGTCAGAGAAATGGTGCGTCTAATAAAACAGCAGCTTTAAATTTCACGCGTTACGTGGGCCAATAGGAAGCCGTGACGTCACCCAGTGCGGCTTCCTCTATTTGCCCGAGTGACCAGGGGCTTTAAACTCAGCAGAGACACCGGCACCCCCTACGGAGGTGCGTAACTATGGAAGCAGGGAGTCCCGGAGCTGAAATTAACGGGGTTCAGTTCCGGAGACCCCCCCCCCCCCCCGCTTTAATCACGTAATAAAAAAAATATCATTTTTTTTAAATGCTAAAAGTTGTATTGCTGCCGAAACAGCCGATTTGTAGGACACACAAAAAAAAGATACCGATTTATTGGTATGCACTCAGACTATCAGTACACTGAAATACATACAGATTGTCAGAGATACTGTGTATGAATTAATCTACAAATTCACTTTTAATAAATCAATAACAAATTGAACACCAAGGGATGAAATCTAAAATGAATAAAATGATGCATATACCTACAGTAGTATGAGGACTAAGGTGCTAAGGGTAGGGGCATTAGGACTGTCACCTTAAAACTCAGTACTGCGTGGGGTTAGCTATTGCGAAGTTGAAGTGGCTCCCACAGAGCAAGGGTTCATAGTAACACCGTATTGGTGATTAGCTAACTGAAGGCAGTCAATAATAGGAAAAATCCATCTGCCCAACAGTATAAGGAGATCAGGCTGCTGTGAGTATCTGGAGCTGGAGAGGCAGGATCTCCTATGTCTGTCCCCTTCACCTCCGATCACACACTACACAGCTGAGGGAGCTCGCGCTGTGTCAGCACTAGTATGCATGCAGTCCGCTCACAATTACGTGGCTGAAGCTAATTAGCGCGTACCTAAGCCATCCCCAGCAGCCAGCCAAGCCCCTATTGGCCAACCGCACGTGTAAAAATTTGTTGGTACAGAAATACTGTACAAAATGTCTTTTTATCCCAATCAAACTTGAATTGACCAATCCTTTCGGCAGTTTCTATTTTGGAGAGTTCTAAACGTGAGCTGTTCATTGGTGTCGAGGCCCATGGAAGATTCTCCATTGGTCTCTTCTGGACACTTATGAATGTCAGTCTATATCAATATTTTTACAAATGTGACCTGACAGACTTGAGGAACGTCTCAGCTACGTCAAAAGACTGGCAGGTGATAAGCAGACCAAGCTGTGCAAAAATATCTACACTAAGCCCCCAACATCCACAGACACCTGTCACCAACAGATCATCTCCGCACCACATTCTGCACTTCCAGCAGACCACATTTCCATCTTCATTTATCTCCGCAAACAGAATGTCCAATCCCATTACATTGGCAAAGTCTTGAAAACCCAAGAAGAATATTCACAAACTAGTGTGAAAAGCTAAAAAGTTACAATCCTATGCTGCTCACCATGAAAACAGTGTTTCATTCATTGGTGTTTTTAATAACCAAGAACCACAGGTATTCTGTGTTATCATTTGAGCTATATCTGAATGATAAAATGCAATATATCTCCGTGGAGTAGCGTAGCATGCCGTTACCTGTTTATTCATCTCTGTGATGTTAATCCAGAGTTTGTAAAGTCCCGTGTCCCCGGTCACAAGGTTATCCAGCTGTTTTTGCTTTGTAAGCAAGTCCTCATTTATACTGGGAATCTCTTCAAGAGAGCTCTTCTGACTGGACTCCACTATAATGCAACCACAAGAAGTAAAGAAAACCTTATTATAATAAGCAAAAAAAGGGTGGGTCGCGGTGTTGGTCCTTTCTTCCATGCAGTAACAAAGAAGGGAGAGGGAGTAGGGGGTATGATACCCTTCATTGGACCAACAAGTAGTTGATATGTTACAAGCTTTTGAACTTCAGGGTCCATCATTGGGTCATTGATAAAGACCCTGAGAGGTTTAAAAGCTTGCAACATAACTACTTGTTGGTTCAATAAAAGATACCACCTACTCCCACTCCCTCCTTTGCTATTACATGGGAGGCACAACATAGCAACCCACTTATTATAATACACATTTTAAAAACCAAAAGGAGATTGAAGCTAGAGTTAGACAATGTCCACAGACTTTATTTATATATCTTTCATGCCAACATTATACAGGGTGTATACTGTATAGAATTTACAGGCATAAGGAATCCCTGCCCATAAGAAGTGACCATGTTATGTTTGTCTGTGCTGAGGGCAGTGTGTGAGAAGGTTGCAGCATGATTGCACTGGGCGTTACCACTTTTACCCCTGCCCCAATATATTACAGGGAGGGGGATATGTGGACTAAGCAGTTATTCTCTTCACACATCGCCCCCTTTAAAACAAAATTCTAGCCAGATCATGTGAATATTACATAACGCTGTTAACAGAGAGATCAATTCCACTGGTAAACATCAAATGATCTGTTTTGGTTCAGTTACTCACCAAAACAACTAAAACAGTGAGAGAGGCCTATTACGTTCAATTTATTAGAATGCATGGATGGGACGGTGAGGTCCCAGTCATTCCCAACCGCAGGGGCTTCACAAAGGAAACTGCATGCAAGTGTCAAAACGAAAAAACCCTGTCCTCTTTAATCAATTTACTAGTGTAATGTGCTATTCTTGGAATAATGCAGCCACTCTACATATAACAATTTTATCCATTTGCATCCTGCTTTAAATGAATAATTTCCCTTTTCTCTGAGTCTGCTGATTTCAGGCATATCAGCTGTTTATGTTAATCTGTGTGATGAATGATGGCATAATAATAAGAATTCACCTCTAGTTTTAGGGGCTGGCAAATAATCTTATCCTTAAAAAGACATTACTTGTCAAACCAGTGAAATCTTTTCTTTACCATGGAATGGAAATATATATATATATATGCATTTTTTTTTTAAGGCATCAATCCGCTCCATTAAACACGACACGATCCTCAGTTCACTTTCATGCCCCTGCGCTTTTAAATACATCCAATTATGTGGACAATTGGTTCAGCCATGTTTTATTTGCGGAGTAAGTAGATATTTTTCCACCCTCTAAAAATTGCCAATTTTTTTTTTTTACGAAAAATAAACCCGACTGGACAGAGCTATGCAGATAGTGTTCATTTTGGTTTACACGTTTCAGTCCAAAGGGCTATTTCAGATTGTGAAAATAATCCACTTCCGCTTCTTATCCAATTACGCTAAATGCATAACTGTGCAGAAGGGCAAAGCTGAAAGTACAATGATACGCCTTCACTTTGCCTTGTTCTAAGTTACACTTCTCTAAAGAGATCCACTCTGGGATGGAATCATATCACTACATACTTAAACAGCTTTAGCCTGATGCCAAACCTTGTTTTCATGTTATATTCTAGGGGTGGACAAACTCCGTCCTCAAGGGTGCGGATTGAGCCCCCTGCAGTAGAGATTTGTTGCTGGCTCTTGAGGACAGAGTTTGGCCACCCCTGTTATATTTTATAGCAGGGTTTCTCAAGCCTCTCCTCAGGAACCCCCAACCACACCCGGTTTTAGAAATCACCAATGCACCTGCACACATGTAAATGTACCTAATTTGCATATCAAAAGAATGCTGGGTAGTTGCCACAGAAATCTGGTGTGGTCAGGGTTTCTGAAGACAAGGTTGAAGTCAACCTATGATCTAGGATTAAGAATTGATGCTTAAAGAAGCACAAGTGGATGTATAATTATAGAAGAAAGCCCTAAATAGCTGAATGATTCAAATACCTTAAAATCAAGACAGAAAATTGGGGAATTAGCCACTTAGACCACAAAGCCATTAATGAGAGGTATAGTGTGTGCTCTCTAACTCACAAGACATTTTATCCAACCACTGTGTGTTTTTTGTTGGGTTTTTTTTTTTTTTAATGTATCCTTACTGCTTAAGTATTTTTTATCCATCCAATTCTTCAGAACATATCCAAAATGTCAGATGGAAATTATCAGAGAGCTTATGTAAACAGCATGGCAGAACTTGAATGGTCCTTTTTAATATACAGTTGAATGGGGAATTTTGTAACGCAGCAAAACTAATTTCTGCCTTTTGTGGACAACACAATATTAAGGGGGAAAAAAAAACAGACTACAAAAATGAGCATACTGCTCAAAGTTAAGTTTAAAAAATAAAAACATCAGTGAATAAATATCTATACCACAGACTGAATCACATACCCCTGCTCACATTATTACATTTAGAACAAACAACAGATTATGGATCGAGGATTGTTTGTTTAGTGGGATTTAGAAGGTGTTAGGTAAAATATAGAATATGTTGAGCTGGTGAAGTTTCTAATGCATGGAATGTTGAAAATGTGATAAGTCCAACAGCAGGAGGAGTACAATGTGTTTGTGAAATAAACTTCCAGCCACTGACGTGTAATATCTGCAACTCTTACTAACCACTGTACAAACAGTAATCATTTTGTACCCAGTAAGAAAAACTAAAATAACATTTAATGAAATAAAATAAATGTGCACTAATATGTATTAAATGGGAAGCAGACGCTAAACCTCCCAGCTTGTTTTTAGAAATATATGGCAAATAAAAATACCTTGTGGGTACATTTGCATATCTCAGACATGGCTGCAACCCTATCTTTCCCCATTACCGCTTGGCATACTGCAGCCAGGGATTCTGGGTAATGACATGCAAATGAGCACTCACAGCGAGTAACTGTAAAAGGTGTATGGACACTGGCACACGGCACATTGTCCCCTATATCTACTTTATTTTCATGGATGTGGTCACACCTAACAGAAGAAGGTCACAGGAAGGAGTAATACTGGAGGTAATATTAGTAAGTACTCACCCCCCTCCCCTGTTACTTCACATCTACTCATCAATTTAGGAAATATGTTTCCTTCTAACTGTGCTGCCTCAGTGCACATGGAGAACTATGAGGTTTTTACAGCTCTGTATACTAATATTGGTTGTGCTACCCTGATCAACAACAAAATCTGCATTTGACCTCAACAGAACCCCACCCAAAAACAGAAATGTATCAGACCTTTAGGTAGCCAAATGCCACATGAATATAAGAATACAATGACAGTTCTCAGACTATTTCAAGTTGATGCTCTGGCAACTTTTACAGAATAATGATGACGGCAGAAGAACGGGTTCTTTTAACGGATCTGGAAGGGACCATCAATAGGCAGGGCTTCAGAAACAGGCGGCTACAATGTGTGCATGTATTCATGCAGTTAGAAATAACTCACACCTTGTATTTTCTTGTTTTTTTACTTAATTATATTTTATTTGCATCAAGTGCTTTATAAATAAGTCTCCCAGTCTATAAGTCTAGCTACCACTTTGTCCTCTTACACAGACACACTGGATCAGTGACACAATAGGAATGTTTTTACTTTCTGTGAAGATTGAATATGAATATACACACATACACATTTTGTTTTTTAATGTAATTGACTGATGTGCTCTGGATTTTTCATTTATTGATGTCAGAGGGGAAACATCAGGGAGACAGCCATTTTTCATGTAACCCACAGAAATGTATACTAATTGTTTTTTGTTTAGTATTTTGATTTACTAAATCTCAATAGTAGTAAAGCTACCTTTCAAGCAAAGTTTACATAATATCATAATTGATCTACAGGTTGAAGATATTTGAACATTTTTCAGAGGATCATGAATGTATTTGCAATGCTATGGTGCATTCGGTAATGTGCGAGAAAGACCTACAGAGCCTTCAACATATATATTTTTATTAGTAAATATATATATATATTTTTTATTAGTAAATATATATATATTTTTTTATTAGTAAATATATATATTTTTTATTAGTAAATATATATATATATATATATAATCAAAAAAATAAAAAAATAAATAGATGATACCGTTCTGTGGCTAACGAAATGCTTTTATTCGTTAGCCACAGAACGGTATCATCTATTTATTTTTTTAATTATTGAAGCTCGGCTAACACGGTACTGATACCTCTACATGTATATATGTATATATGTATATATGTATATATGTATATATGTATATATATATATATATATATATATATACATACACACATATATTATATATATTCAACATATAGATTTTTATTAGTATTATTTAAAATATATATCTCTTTATTAAACATGATCTAAAAAGTGGCATTTTAACTTTTGCTTTAGGTTTTCAGGGCATCTGGAGAAAACCACAAGAACAATTTTTATCCATTTATAAAACGTATTTACACAAAAAATATTTAGCAATACTTACTCGCTCTAAACTTTTCTTTTAGTGCATCTAGATCCTCTTTTAGGGCAACCTGCATCCAGGCTAAGCCGACACACGCCACCACGCATGCCGCCAGCATCACGAAAGCACACAGAGGGTAGCAGATCTTGCAGCACTGCAAATAAAAACCCCTGAAAGAAAGAATACATCGTTTCATTTTTCTGCAGCACTCCTAAACCCGATTGTATAATGGCAACACCAAGTAGTCATTGTCCAGGGTATAAGAAATACCAAAATCTCTATAAAGGTACCTCCAGGATAAATACAGGAGTGAGACTCAGGGAGGAAGGAAGAAAGAAAGTATATCATGCCTTAAGCAGACTTGTTACCTAGTGATTTTAGCTAAAATGTTAAAATGTGAGTTCTCTCTATAATCAACCATTCATTTTTTAAATGTAAAATATTTTGATCTTTTGCGAAGCTGTACATTTTACTCTTACATGTTAGAAAATGGTTCAAATTGGAGTAAAATCAGCAATATTATGCCATTATTATGCCAACACAGCATACTTTGCCAGCACTTTACTGCCAAAGTTTTACATGTGTAACTACCTAAAACCATTAAACAGTAACAAAAAGCTGTATGGTGCTCAAACATGAGCCACTGGCTATATAGCCAAAGGATATGAACATATAATATAGTATCCCTGGAGGTCCCAGACAGTCCAGACCAAAATATTCCAACCCTGCAATAAAACCACTTCCACTAGATACCGAATAGCTGGAAAAAATCCCACTGAAATAATGTGGGACCTTCACTGGCTAGTGACCAGACATAATCATCGGTTGGGTAAGTATAGGTACATTCAGGTGAACAGGTTGGAGTAACTCACATTTGTGGGATCTTCAATGGGATTTCCTCCGTGGGTGCGTGCTGCCGTTACTCCATAATGACATCCAAAGGAAGGAGAGATGGAGCACAGCTGAGGTGAATAAACTACTAAGGAGAGTGGGACCCAGATAAAAATTGTTATGTTAAATAGATCAGTGCAAAAATACAAAAAACGGAGCCATCAAGCCCCCACCAACGCGTTTCGAGCTCGTGGCTCTTTCTCAAGGTGCATCACCTTGAGAAAGAGCCACGAGCTCGAAACGCGTTGGTGGGGGCCTGAGGGCTCCGTTTTTTGTATTTTTGCACTGATCCATTAAACATAACAATTTTTATCTGGGTCCCACTCTCCTTAGTAGTTTATTCACCTCAGCTGTGCTCCACCTCTCCTTCCTTTGGATGTAAAACCATTAAACAAAACCGTGTGATCTTTAATCCTACACGTGAATGCACTTCATCACATTCTTCTGGACTGTGACATTT